>NC_050573.1:541572675-541872675 GCF_011100635.1 Trichosurus vulpecula
GAATGACCTCCTAAAGGAGGTAGCACTTAAAGTTTTAAGGAAAGCCAGAGACCCCAGCTGTCAATACCCTAAATCCAAAAGAATGAATCTTTACATAGTGGCTATTTGGGCCAATATGAGAAACCAAAAAAGGAAGACATTTTGGGACAGGTATTCTACCCAGCAATTTTCTAATTATGCTATAGAGCTCTCAAATTATAAGCCATATATTATGCTACTCCACCAAGTGCCTCTGGGCAGAATAACTGACTATAACTGGGGTCTAACTCATTATCTTGGGTTAAAAACCATGTTATTTTGCTTCTTTCTTAGTTGTTTAAGTCAGCTGACGTACAGCAATACTCATTTCCCATCTGAAAAAGAGGCTATAGCACTTGCTTCTATAGCTTTCTTCCAAGGAAGCCAAACTTTAAGTGATTGAGAGGTAAAGGATAATCCCAGAGAGGAGACAATGAAACCTGCCTCTCCTTGTTCATGATGGTAGTGAGGAAGGGGACAGCTTGGGATGAAATGGATACAATTGCAGATTTTGTCACTATATCAGGTGTTTCTGGTTTTTTTTTTTTTGGTTAAAAGGAAAGCAAGATTCAGTTCAAAGGTGGGGGAAAGATATTTATAAAAATTACTATACATTAACAGAAGATTAAAAAAACCCCTTCCTTCCCACCTTCCTCCCTCCCTCCTCTCCTTCTATAACTCCTCCTCCCTCCCTCCTTTCCTCTTCTCTTCTTCTCTCCTTTCTTCCCTCCTTTCCTTCTTCCCTCCTTCCATTCCCTCTTCCCTTTCTTCTCTTTCCTTCCTTCCTTCTCTTCTCCCTTCCTTTTTCCTTCCCTCCCTCTAATTGTCTTCTCCAATTTCTTCCTGTAGCAACAACAACAAACAAAAACAAAAGAAAATTGGGAAAACATTCTCATAAACTCAAATCCCTGAAGGCGCCAAATAAGATTCACAGATGCCATCTGTCCCCACAACATCAAAGACAAAGTAAGGCATACTCAAACAAGTATTGCTGTTTATAAACCAGAATTCTTTTTTAAAGGCATATTTTTTCTCATAGAGACATAATAGCAATAGCCCACCATTAAATATGACTTTACACAGCATTTTTTTCTCAAAACAATCCTGTGAGGTAGGTAGTGTGAATATTATATCTTTATTTTACAGATAAGAGCTTGATCTCCTTCAGTTATAAAAGGCAGCCTCATGATGCCATTGAAAATGTATTATTTTACCTAGAGGCTCCTTCTTTAGTCACAGCTTAGGATGCAATTTTCAATTCCATAATATATGCTCAGAGCAGGGCAAAATTTCAACCCAAAAACTGACAGCAGTAGATGGTAGATTGGGTAGGAGGAGAGAGAAGTATGGGTGACACAAATTAGTTCATTACACTTTACATTAGTTCATTAAAAAAAATCAATAGCTATGCTGGTAGAAGGTTCAGTGGATGAAGAAATTTAAACTATTGTCTAAAATTAGGTTTTGGATCACAGGTAGATTTTGATTAGTCACTGTTTTCTTTGTGGCAAAGTAACATGGAGAAAGAAGGAAACAAGCATTTATTAAGCGCTAGGTGCCAGGCACTGTGCTAAGCACTATAAATATTTTATTTGATCTTCACAATAACCTCAAGAGGTGGGTGCTTTTATGACCCCCATTTTACAGTTGAGGCAACTGAGGAAGAAAGAAAGAAGTTGTAACTTGCCCAGGGTTACACAGTTAGGAAATATGTGAAGCTTGACTTGAATACAGGTATTCCTGATTCCAGGCTTGGCACTCTATCCATTCCACCACCTAGTTACCAAGGATGAACAAGAGTCAACAATTTTGTTAATTGTTTGAATTTTAATATAAAATAAAATAGCAGAAAAGAATGAGTTTCTATTTTTCTGATCTTGGTTTTTATTATCTTAGACAATTAATATTAAATATTTAAACTAAGTGGGACAAAATGACAGAATTGAACAGATTATTTATTTGATTCCCTCCTGACAGATGCCAAATGGAATTGATTTCATGTTGGCAAAAAATTGGCAATACTCACCAAAGTGCTGTAAAATAGCCAACTGTGGATAACAGCATCTCAAAAGGATCAAGACCACAATTCCCTATTGTTAAGCAGAAACTGTTCAATTAAACTCATCTTGGCTGAGATCCAAACCTTTGCAAAACACATCAGACGTTAACAGTTTCAATACATCAGAGAATCTGAGATCACAAAGGAATTTCCAGACTTCTAATGAGGATAAATACAGTGACTACATCTTCATAGTTTTTATAAGCAATAATATCCATAAATTTGTAAAATTCACAGATGGAACACTATATATTGCTATATATTAATTATGTATTCTTGTGTATAATATTCATAAACTTATAACTAACAGAAATGCCAGTGCAACTGGCCTATTGTTCAGCTTAACATGCACCAGCTTCATCAAAAATTTTTGGCTTTTAGAGTACCGTTTATAAAGATATTCCCATGCCTCCAGGAAGGACTGCAATGGAACCCTCTCATAGAGATGGATGGCCTTCTGAATCCTGGAGATATCTAGAAAAGCAATTTTTCCTTTATAGTCAAACTTTGAATTTGTGGGCAGACTGCCCATGGTGAACGTTGGGGAGAACATAGGAGTAGCACAGGATGGGCAGACATAGGTGAGATCACAGATCTATTTGAGGAACATGGAGGTGCATGGCAATGTGGAACAGTGGATATAGCCCTGGAGTCAGGAAGACCTGCGTTTATAGCTTCAGTCTAATATATCTTTTTAAGATGATAGAATACATAACAATTACTGATCTGTATCAGTGATAGGCAGCAGAAAGCATTTTCACACAGAAGACATGCTACGCTGATGAAATTGCAGGTCCAGATGCCCCCAAATGTTATTTTTTTTTCTGCTCTGGGCAGAAATTAGTTTCTAGTTTCCTCATCTAGTAGGTGAGGAAATAGGGTTAGGCCCCTTCCAGCTTTAGAATATTATTTAGTTTAGTGTAAATCTGTGGTTTTATCTGGATCCTCTTACTTTGTGGCAGAATTATTGGAGTTTGTCATCAGTCTTTCTAAAAGAACCTTCTACATGTCTGAAATGGCCTTCTTCCACTTTCCTTTCCAATTACGGTAAATTGAATAGATAATATACCCTTATGCTTTACCCTTTTTTTATATTCTTTAAAAGCTTCACCTTTATTTTACTGCTGAGACCAAGGCATACCCAAACTCTTAAATATTTCTGTTTTTAAACCAGAATTCTTTTCTTTAAAGGCATTTTTTTTTTCTCGTAGAGAAGTCAATTTCTGAGATTAAGAAGGGAACCCACATCTTCCTTACAGTCACCTTCACAGTCACTGGCTAATAGATAGCCAGAGTAGGAGCATTTTAAAAATCAACTGTTTTGCCTTTAAGGTCCTATCATTTGTTATCTTTACCTCAATGCAAAATTCAAGAGATAATGTACATGCCTGTGAGAAACATTTAGAGAAGAAAACAAATTCTAAAACTAAAGCTCATTTCAAAGCAGTAGAAGTGAGACTTCCAATCAAGAGGGGTACATGGAAGACCACAGAGAAATCTAAATTTCCCACATAAGCCCCACCTGATATCTGAAAAGGATGTCAGAAAGACCAATGATAAAGAAAACCAGAGAAACATTAGTTCCTCTATCCAGTCCATACAAAAGATGGCTAAAATCAGTAGGAGCAAATAAGAGGTATTGCACCCAGGAAGTCAGCTAAAAATCTGGGGAAAGTGGAAGAAAGTAAAAGATAGGGAAAGGACTGTATCAGGGATGCTCGCAAGCTCCCCGAAGTAGTCCTGAAGGAAGCTGGTGCTTTGGACAGAGGGCTTACAAGCTAGTACAAGTTCTAATAAGGGACAGAAGTTAGATCCAGGACCAAGCCTGCTAGGACAGAAGCAGACCCTGCCCCCGTGAGTCACCATGCAGGGAGCCAGAGCTCTGTGTAGAGTACTTAAAGCCAAAGCAAGAACCAGGGCAAAATCAGTGCCTGTATGAGAGTGCTGCTGTGATTGTGCAGAAGACCTAAGGCTGGCATGACCTCTAACATATAACTAGACTCTGTGAGGGCTAGAGCAATGGAAAGTGGCACAGACCAGAGCCTTCAGAGCTCTTCCAGCAGGTTGAGATGGAGGCAGAGTGTGGGGCCTCATAACAGCCATCATCTAGTTCAGCTGTGGCATCCACAGCACAGAGGCAACAGGAGCAAACAAGGCCTACCTGACCCAACTGCTGAAAGCAGAGCTTCAAAAAAAGAAGAAAAAGATGATTTGGCCACAAGTACTCCAAGAACGCTTGGAAGAAATAAATAAATTATAAATGAGAGTCTGGGAGAAAAAAATGAAGGGAGAATAATAAATAGCATAGAATAAGAGATAGAAAACCTTACCCAAGTAATGAATTCCTTGAAAAACAGAATAGAATATCATAATATCCTCTATGATGAACTAATGACTCTAACAAATTATATGAGAGCTAAGTCAAAAGGGTGGAAAAAATTAAAGTATCAAAACAACTGACCTGGAAAAGGTCTGGACTGAGGAAAGATAATTTAAAAATCATCTGATTCCCTGAAAACCAAGATTAAACAGCAAACCAGGCCATCACATTTCAAGAAATCAATAAAAGAAAACTGCTCAGATCTAGTTGAACAAAAGACAAAGTGAAAATACAAAGAATCTGCTACTCATCTCCTGAAGGGAACTCCAAACTGAAAACACCTAGGAATGTCATAGCCAAAATCCAGAGCTTTCAAAGTCTAAGAAAAAAAAAATTGCAAGCACAGAAGGTCAGGATTAAAGTACCAAGGGGCCACAGCCAGGATTGTACAAGACCATGCTACAACTAATGTAAAGAAGAAAAATCTCAAAATACAATCTTCTAAAAGTCAGAAGTAAAAGGCTTACAATCAAGAATAATTTAATCTGCAAAAAGCATGACTCTTCAGAGGAAGAAATAAGCTTTAATGGGGGACTTTCAAATACTCTTGATGAAATAAATGATTACAGCTGAGTAGAAACTTAGGCATCAAGAGAAACCTTGAAAGGGGGATGTGTATGTGTATACACATATACAATTAGAAAAGGCTAAACACTGAAGTGTTGTTCAGTTGTTTGTCTCATATCTAACTCTTCACGACCACGGCAGATACTGGAGTGGTTTGTCATTTCTTTCTCCAGCTCATTTTACAGATGAGGAAACTGAGGCAACCAGGGCTAAGTGACTTGCCCAGGGTCTCACAACTAAGAGTCTGAAGATGGATTAGAACTAGAGTCTTCCTGACTCCAGGCCCAGTGCTCTATCCACTGTGCCACCTACCTGCCCTAAAATATCTAATTACATTCTAATGAGAGAAGAGACAAGTGACCCCTACTACCTTCAAGGGTCACAGGAGGAGGTAAGATGGATAAACACAGGGCTTAGCTGTGGTTTTCTTCTGTTTGATTTTAACAAAGGAAGAAAAGGGAGGGAAAATGAAGCAGGCAGAAGAATTTGCTATTTCAAGTAAATGGGGTCTATGAGGAAAATATATGAACATGAAAAAAATTTCATTAACTTTATTCTTATACGAACTGAGCAAAAAATGGTTGAACACACACATAAGAGTTTGGTGTATGGATACACTAAATTCAACAAGAAAATATGCAGGAAGAGGCAAAGGAGTTAGAGGAGTATTGAATCGCGAGGAGAGTCAGGAAGGGGGCAGTCACAAGCAAAATAAACATCACCTTTAAAGGGTTGCTCATAAAAAGGAGGATTAAAAAGGGAGGAAATGAAAGAAACAGATCAGACCTGCACTTAGTGGAGAAATAAGAGACAGAAGAGTAGGAACCACTTTGATTAGAGATCACTAGTGTTGACCAGATTAATTTTCCTTCTCCCCTTCTTTTCTCTTTGTAAAGGAAGTGGGGGACAGAAAGGAAAAAGTGTAAGTCATGATAGAAATACACAATTAACAATCATAACTGTGAACATGAATGAAATAAGCTCACAAAATGGAGCAGAATGGAGAGCAGAATCCTAAAATTTGTTGTTTAAAAGCAGCACATTTGAAATGTAAAGATTCAGACAATTAAAATGAAGAGCTGGAAAAGAATTATTATGTTTTAGATGAATTCAAATCAATTGAATCAGGTTTAGTTTGTTTAGTAGACAATTTATTTTGATAAACTTGCTTGATAACAAAAATACAAGTGAAGAAAATTATGTTCATTTTATACAGCTTGTATTAACAATTTGTTTTGAAATTATTAATTGAAAAATGTTATAACCAATTAAAAAAACAATCCTTAATAAAGTTTGGGATAATATACAGACTTTGAGCACAAACTTTAAAATCTCTTGAGGTGATAACAACCATGAACTCTTTTGTTGGGAATCCTACCCATGCAGACATTTTTTTCCTTCATATATTTTTTATCCTTCAAAACTTTCCAGAAGAACAGCTTCCTGTTTTAAATTGTTATGGTATTTTTTTATCTCTATATACACATATACATATGTGTGTGTGTGTGTGTGTGTGTGTGTGTATATTTTGTATATTTATATTTTAACGCGGGAGGGGACAAACTTAGGTTCTGGAAAAAGTTATTTATGATAGTCATAAAAACTTATGACCAACGAGTCTTTTTAACAAAGAAAAACAAATGCTACATGTGTTCTTCTGAGGAAGCCCACACCTTAAGATAAAACTGAGATAAAGCTTCTTGAAAGCTAAAGCACATTCACCACTTTTTTTCCAGGGCCTTTCTTCCAAATCAGTAGGTGTAATGCTTGATACCAGGACTTCCATCTAACAATGTGACATGCTAAAGAATTTATTCACAGAATGTCAAAGAGGGATACTAAACCTTTGGGCAAAATAGTGAAAATCAATTAGGTGTTTTGGTCATCTAGAATGTAAGATAAGAGCTGTCCTTCAAAAACAAAACAGAAAGTAGGTGGAGTCAAAAAAAATACAAAAACACATTAAAAACATAGAACATGAATTACCTTTGGAAAGAACCATACTGAAATAATTGTTTTTAATGAATTAAAGAGTTTAAATGTACAGATGTCTAGGTGTATTCAATAAGAACTTCTTAGAGTTTAAAATTAATTAAACCTTGTGCAAATAAAACCTATAAATAGTTTTCAGCAGATTTTACAGTGATGCTCTTAGGTATGAAAAAATGTACACAACTTTAAAAACAAAGTAACAGACAAAAGTTTGACAAATGATTGCACCATAAACAGTGTTTTATATACAGTTTATAAGATATGATTTTCTGCTATAAATTAATACTGTACTATATAGTACTTAACATAGTGACCTTATTAAAGGCAACTGCCAATAGTTGTCTATTTTTTCACTTACAGGATTTATAGATTTCTTTATGTAAATGGTTTCATTTCCATGTTTGGACAAGAGTCCAAAGATTTGACTTCACATATTACTAGATGAAGTTGGGGTTGCTTTGCTCCTAGGTTTAATAGCCAGTGGGTCTGGCCAGTGGATGTTTCCAACTCAATGGTCATTCACACACTGGGTATTTTTCAAGATGATGAAATCAGATGGTTTTTTTTTGATGGTTTAGATAACAGATACTAAACAAAATCCTAAGACTTGTCATCTTACACATAATACCATTGTAAGTGAAGGACGTAAACAAGTGGGGAAATTCTTAGCAGCTGAGAAACTCTCTCTCCCCATGCCCATGATCCAGTTAAAATATTTTGTGAAACTATTTACAATAAGATTGATCTTTTGGAAGAAAAAAAGCTCTTAGTCATATCATAAATTAATCTGAACCATATTTTGCTAACACTTTATTCAGTGGCATAACGGTTATATCCAAAGCTTCACTTCAAAGTGACCCATTTTATTTGAGGACCAACCAAATCTCAATTGGCATAGCAACCCAGCAATCAAACATCCAGAGAACATGTCCAGTAGTATTTTTATAACTGGATAGACATCATAATACTTTAGAAAATTTTTTTCTCTTAGAACTTTTGCTAAGGTGATGTCACCTTAGAAATGAAAAATTACTTTGTAACATTTGGGGAATACTCCACAGATATAATAATCCAAGAACTCCCAAAACAAAAGTGAGCTGATATACTGGGGTTTATTTTAACACTAAAACATTTCTTAACAGTGGAGGTATATGAATAGTGAGTAGGTATATATGAACTATGTTAGAGTTTCTGTTTTCTTATCCGACAAGGGAGCCAAGTAATTCTACGTATACTTCAAAATACAATGTGGCTTCCTGGAAAACTGCCCTCTGCAACAATTATTTAGACATATAACTCTTCTGACAGGTATATTTGGTTTGCCATTTCACTGGAAAGAACAAAGACTTGATTCTACTGCCAAAAAATGCCCCAATCCACTACACAAAGGGGAGAAATATCTATAGTGTGTTAATTTGGAGGGGGGAAATGAATTGAAGGAAGTAGAAAGGAAGGGAATTAGGGAAAGAGAGACACAATTACTTGTGATTTAAGGTTTAGCTGAATTGTCTCTTTTAGGAAGAAACATAAGTTCTGGGTTTAGACAACCCTTAAAGTAAATGCACATTTTAAAATGTCAGCTTTTAGCAAACAAGGCATATAAAATAAAAAGGTATTGCTCAGGTTTTTGATGAAGATGAATTAATAATGCTTAGAGGTGGAACAAATATAAATTCATTTTTTATGGAAGAATGAAGTTAATATTTGTAAATGGCCAAAATACTGCTGTCTATATTCACTAGTGAGCTTTGTATTTATGTAGAGTTGCTGTGCTTAAACCTAGATCAATGCATTATTAATGTAACAGATAAAGCAAGTAGAAAAGAGAATCTCTGTACAACAGACAACAGTTGAAAATAATTTAAATAGTCAGATTTCCCAAATCTGGGTTTGAAGTATGACATGATCTTGCCTTCTACCCTCATATACAAATAAATTAACCATACAAAGATTCTTTAGCTTAACTTAAAATTGCACCTAGAAAAGTATGGGATTATTTGTACCTATTACAAAAACCTGTTAAAATCAAGGGCTGCTACAAAGAATGAGGTAAACTGAAGACTCTCTCCACACTGCAGCCTTCAGAGAAATGGCTTTTTTCTATTGAGTTCTAGGTTTGCACACCACAGTGTTTTGCTAGCAAAGTATTCCAAGTTCTCTTCCAGGAACTGTGTAGGTATATATATGTATATAGACATATATACATACATATATATACACACATACACATACACACACTGTATACTGCACCAGCAAAATATATATATTATATATTCATATAAATATAAGGAAGATTCCCCCCACCCCCAAAAGAATGTATTTCTTAGTATGTTTTCTTGTTGAATTTTTTTTAAACACAGAGAATGGGGAATTTAAAGGTATTTTTTTTCAACACATATTTTAGCAAACACATTTTGATCTATTGGCTTCTTGGTGCAGTAATGCAACAGGAATTCATTTGGGGGCCAAAGGTTTATCTTATCACAAGGGAGTTTTGTACACTAATATCTTAGGAAGTGAGGCCAGCCTCACTTAAATTTTTCTTGCAACCACCTGGTCCACCATTAGTTCATAAATACTTTAAAAAAAATGAATCAGACAAAAACGGAACGGTACAGTCACTTAGGGCCATATGCTTTTCAGTATAAAGCATTCTTCTTCACTAGGTTGCTATCACAGTGCAGACCTGACTGCCTGAATATGCTCAGGAGATTTAGTCAATGTTGTCTGTATTTGGTTATGGAAAAGGCTCTCCATTTTAATCCAAAGTGCATAGTGAGAACGAGTCAACACATTTCTCTTTTCAGTAACAGATAGCTTCATCTAAGCATCCTTCTGAGAACAGGACCGCTCAGATACCTTGCCTTCGTCCTCCCCACCCTCCATCTTTCCCACAAAAGAAGTCAAACAGTTTAGACATTCATCAGCCAGGTAAACAAACTTTGCCAGCAAAAAGAAGTCCCACTATTGTAAAGAAAATTGATAAGACAAATAGTACATATGAAGACCCAACTACTGTATTGTTGGGCAGTTTATAAGGTTGACCTCCAACTTCATTGATGTAAAATCCTATTGGAAATATTAGGGCAGCCATACAGAAAAGGATCACTGTAAAACAAACCAAAAAATCAGAAATTAGTGAAGTGGTTTGGTGATTTGAAAAACAATGACAATTTGGCAAAAAGACATTTATGAAATTTGCAAAGTTTGATAGAGAGGTGGGGAAATGAGCCAGGCGTATCATTAACAACATCAATAGTAAATAAACATCCTGTTAAAAGATGGCTTATCATTACATTGATCTGAATACATCCAGTCCCTTGAACATAACTATAAGGAGTAAAAGATTTATGTAACATGGTAATTAACCTTTAACACAGTGTTATTCCTATCTCTATTTTGTAATAGCTCTAATACAATTTAGATGTAATACAATCTAAATTGTAAAGTGTTTTTATTACATTTGCTAAGTATTCCTTTGTTCTACTAAGGGTTCCATTCCAGACTAATTCACAGGTTAAGATACCAATTTTATGTTCTTCTGACTGGATGCCCACTTATGGAGCATAGATTTGCAGACAAAGTACAATGTAAAAATTTGGTGTTAATTTAATTTATTACAACGTTAAAAAAGACTACCAGGATCTTTTAAAACTACCTTTTAAATATCAATGTTCTTCTAGTGTTTTTTATGGTTGCAGGTCATGGAACACTGTAGTCTCTGAAGAAGTGAAAGTAAAAATCACCCCAAAGATAAAAGAGGCGCATGGTCACTATAAGTGGGCTGCAGCATAACAAAGCAGGAATGAAGAAGTGAAGCAAAAGATGTCACCAAAGAACTGTATTAGCCAAAATGGAGAAGGAGAAGAAGAAATGATGATGGTAAGCTAGTTGTGTGGTGAAGGACAGCTTTGTGCTTCACTGGCATATGTGCAATGTCAGCAGAACACAAGGAAGGTCCAAGCACATTGAAGGGAAGCTCTGTGGTGAATGCATAGGGTGAGAGTTGCATAGGATAGGCAAGCACAGCTAGGTTGCAGTATACATTGGAGGGAATGAATACCCATATGGATGAGATTTCAGATCCATTTATGTATATTAAATATTTCTTTTATTCAGATTTAAGTAAGATCCCTGAAAGATAAAACCTTGCTGTGTTCACTCAGACAAAAGTATCTGAAGATATTTCACTACACTGACACAGAAAGTAGGAAGGACAGAGATTCACCATTGCCTACAGACCCTGGGGAATTTAGCAACTATCCAGGAGATATCTGCATTTTCCAAATATTTGCTTTTCAGCCTAAACAATGTTCTAAAGAAAATAAAACTCCTCTCAAGTTCCTGGGCACAGTTTTATAGGGAAAAGTAGATTTTAAAAGACCTTTTGCTTTGACTGTACAAGCACAATTAAGTATATCTACATGAAAAATGCTGGTCAAAACTCTTCTGGAAAGGCACAAAAACTTCGTATGTCTGGTTCAACAGCTTTTAATATGCTTGTAGAAAGTGTTTTAGAAACTTATGTCCCATTGTACTAATTCGTAGTTCATGGGTAAAGAAATCACTTAAATTTTCAGGATAATATTTTGAGTGTTTTGAAAGGAACTTCACCCCTGGTCAAATATCAATTCCATCCTTTGTAGCTTAACTAGTTTGAGATCTAGAAAATCATACTATCTACAGTATAATGTAAAATAGGACATAGACAGCTGTAGTCATTGCTTGTCAAGAGAAAGAAAAGTGTGGTGCAGCAGAAAGAGAGCTGGGCTTGCTGCTGGAGATCTGGATTTGAATACTAGATCTGATATGATACTACCTGTGTGACTTGGGCCAAGTCACTAAACTCTCTGGGCCTCAGTTTCCTTATCTGTAAAAAAAGGGTTGGTTTTGATCTCTAATATATGTTTTTGGCTCTAATGATTTATAAAACTTGAAGCTTTTAATTACCATCACTGTAGCTTCTTTCAAGTTCAGTTTATTTTTTAGATTAAAGGTGCTACTTGACCAATGTGTTTTATTAAATCATTTTCTAAGCTAGCCAAATCACAGAATTTAGTGTGAAAGTCTGAATAAATAAAAACAAATAAAACATGGGATATTTTTCTGGATGTTAAAATAGTATCTTCTTAAGGATAAAATTCTAAGTAATAAACACTACAGCATTTTGGGCTGGTTCAGTGGCAAGATTTGATATTATTTTATCTTATAAAAAGACAATTATTATTTCATTCTGGAAAACCATCACACTCATTGACACATAAATGGAGGCAGATTACTTCAAATACCCATTAAGGATTAAGATTTATTATAGTAAGTTTTAATGTTCTGTACCATTTCATTATCTAGTCTACACTAAATAATAAATTTGAATAGGGCTGCCAATGGCCACTTCACAGCCTATTTGACACAATTTGCTGATGGAGCTTGTGACCTAATATGATTTGATATGAGGTCTGAAGCTATAATCTAAGCCTTCAATAATACACAAGCTTATTAAAACACAAGACAGAACCAATTCTTTTTAAAATGTCGCTTTCTTAGTGATAAAAAAAGGTTGCTAATTATCTTAATCTTGTACTCAAAATCAAGTTAGTGGAAAAATACTTTGAGGAATTGTAGATTCTAAAGCTGCTAGTTCTAGCAACTGACATACAAGTGCCACTCCTACCTCTTCCTGTCCCCAGTGTAAAATTAATATTCACACTTTATAGTGGAGTAATCAGTGAATATATTCGCATAAAAATAATCTTTAATATTTTATATGAGTTGAATGTTTTCCAAACTGGCAGGAAAATGCTTAATCATTTTTAAAGGAAGCAGATTCTTACTCAATCTGATCTTGTTTGACATCCAAAGACTCGTAATCACTAAAATTCTTAAGCTTAAGATAAATTTTGTATCTCTATGTTTTTAACTGGTTACAAGGAACCATTAAGTTACCTGAGATTTTAAAATAATACTGTGATGATAATAATAAATCTACTGATTTCTCAAGAGTCAGAACAAAAAAGGGAAACGACCACCTTAGATGTGCTCGTAGGTAAGGAGGAGATAGAAGTTAGAAGAGACAAGACTGGCAGCACAGCATGGTGGAAAGAACACTGGCCTCAGAACCAAAAGACCTTTGTTCAAGTCCCAACTTTGTGGTTCCATACTTATTAGCTTTGAGACTTGGAATCACTTTAACTCCCACAAATCTAAATGTCTTCCTCTATTCAAAAATGTGTATACCAATACCACTCCTCCCTACCTCAGATGGTTAAAAGGAAATTGTTTTGCAAATGGTAAGGCACTATATAAGTGTGAGTTGACATCACTTTGCTTTCCCTTCTATCTGCAATGGTTTCATCATGAAATCTCTTTCAAATTTTGGGAATCCATCAAACAATGACCTGTTTGATCCATGAACCAATATGACTAATGTTTAAGAGATACTGGTGCCTAAGCAGAATGTTATATGACAAGATCAAGGTAATCTTCAAAGTTGGGATATAAACACCAGAGAGAGCCCATTCCCTCCTATTACTGCCACACTACAGTAGATGATCTCAACTGGCTAAAACATTAAGCTTGAGGCTTATTCTACCAAACTTCAAACCTTCTCTGCTGGAAAGGAAAGTACAAGAAAGAAGTCAAGTTAACTGCTCCTAGTTTTGATCACCTGAACTAAGTGCCTATACATTAGTTTCAGTTTACTCAATTTATATCAATTACTGAGATACACATGCAGAGGCAGACTAGACCTTAAGTCAACATTTCAACAAAATCTAGGGACAGATTGTTCCATCTATGGCTTCTATGGCTTACTCATAAGTAAGTAATGAACTTCAAATAACAAACGTGATTGCCTTTTGCAGCAACTCATAAAGGCTCAAGTTCCCTTTTAAATCTTTCTTTGATATACCCTAATTCAAGCATTTCTCTTTCTTTAAACTGCCTAAGGGCCCAGATCTATGTAAATGAAGGGACTATCTTCTCTACTGAATTCTTCCTATACTGAAGGTGAAAGAAATTACCAGTTTGTTCTTTAGGCACTTTATAACAAGAATGGACAACTTTTTTCTCTGTCCACAGGAAAAAAAAAAGATGAAAAAATGAAGACAGAGAAAAAAAGAAATAGAAAAATGACAGGAAAAGGGCACAAACTAATGCTGTTAAGACATTCAGATCCCCATAAAGAGTGACTGATTGCTGTTCATGGAAAAGCAACGCTTTATTTTGGCCTTTTGGGATGCTGCCACTAATGATGTGTTGCCTTTTCACAACTATAGAGGCAAATGAGGATATCACTTCTTGATATCTTTGTGACAGGTCAATTAATATGAAGTTGAGGGCAAAGCAAGCCCATGGGCTTCAGTGTCTTTATTCCCACTTTATAATATTAAATGACTTTTATTCACTTGAAATTTGGGCTAGGACAATGAACTATATCAAGTCTACAAAATAGAAGTTCCCTTCAGCGTTATTACTTACCCCTACAAGTCATCATATTTTCTACTGCTTTCATATCTCTCTGAAAAGTAACAGATATAGCAGAAGTAGCAGAATTATAGAACTGACTTTTCTTCTGCATTTTGAGGTTTAGCTCTATGTTAAGCTTTTCTATGATTTATTTCATAATTAGGTTCAATTTTCTAAGTCACAAGAGGACATGCACACATACATTCATTACACTCTTGAACAATGTTTAACAATGTGTAGAACAGTTGATATACATTTATTACGAAATTAAACTTAGAGATTCTTCCATGTATAATAACTCATAGTGGACATACAAAAGTAATAATGTTAGTAAAAACAAAATGTAATTTTGTATTTCTGAAACATTTTCTTTTGATTTATTTCTGATACGGAAACACTATTGCCTGTAGGACCAATGGCCACTATGAGTCAAAAAATTGGACCAACTATGCCACAACATAAGTAAGAATCAAGTTCATCAAATAATTAAGATGGCAGAAGTTTTTCCTAAAGAGTACTGAAGAGTTTTGAAATACTAATCTTAAGTAAAAGCTCTGAATTAGGAGAAACTGCATCTTAGTTCTCTTTGTATATAGTACCTGTCATGCACAATTGGACACTTAATGCCTATGCCAAATACATTTGAGTACTTTGACGGTCACTGGTATTCAGGAAGAACTATTTGCTTCTATTTTTTTTTTCATAAAAGCATGTCTGCTTTCCTGACAAGTTTGGCAACCACAGATTACTTACTTCCAGTGAATGCTATCCAACGAGCGTATTTTGTAGCTTCTCTTCGCCAATGGGAAGCCACCAGCAAGCCACATGTGACAGTCAATGAAATGATTCCCATGATGATGAAAAATAACGTGGTAACCCATTCAGGGGGAAGCCGGGGAGGTATACATGTCCTGTCACGTCCATGGATTGTTTGACACTGCCGTACAAGGCCCACAGTGAGTGCTCCTAGAGAGAAGCAAAATGTGGGGAAATGTTTATGGGGCTGTCGAGATTCTTTCTTCCTCCTCCCCCTAAAACAAACTGAGCTGTCCCTAATTTACTAAGTCACTGGGTTAAAGCAACTCTGCTCCACAAAAGGCTATTTGGAGCTGGTAAACACTAAACTTGAAGAACATAAACATATATATATATATATATACACATACACATATATCAGCTGGAACCATTCTGTTCTTAAATAGAAAACCCACTGTGTAGTGCTTTTTTGTGTCACCAGAATCAACTTTTTCTAGGAAAACTCTGCTGACAAAACTGAGTATTTTGGAACTTACTAATCATCATATGATGAAAGTTCTACAAAGGACTGAAGCATTAGAAAAAATTTCTTGTCAAAGTTAAATGGACTGACACTACATCAACTTTCTCACTAAACCCCTACAAATATGCTGGAAGACACTGTTTCCTATTCAGTAAGTTCAGCAATTTTAGAATATAATAAAAATACTATATCCACAGTTTGAAACAGTCACTAGCATGGCTTATCAGAAAATCAATACAGTACAACCAACCAAAGACATATGGAGCAAATATTTAAATTTTATCAATTAGTGGTTGTTATAAAACATTGTTTCCTTTTTCACATTAAAACAGTTTCACACCAACACTATGGATTCTCCTTTATTCAACAAAGATTTATTAAGTGCCTACAATATACAAGATGCTGAAGGTGATGCAAAAATAAGATAACTTTAATGTCAAGTAGTTTATGCTCAAATAGGCAAATAGGATGTGGATAAAATAAAACCATAACCACAACACAAAACAAAATATAAGTGTATAGAGAGGCACAAAGTACTCAGTGAGCAGCATCAAGGAAGAAAATTTCATGGAGGAGGTAGCATTTGAACTGGGTTTTAAAACGTAGATAGACAAAAAATTCTGTTCCACACCTACAAGAGGTAAAACTGTGGACATGTTAATGGAATGTAAGGAGTTCAGTTTGGATAGACCATAGAATGCACAGAAAGAAAAATAGTATGAGATAAAGCAAGGCAGGTTGAAGCCAGAAAGTAAAGGGTCTTGATTACAAGAATAATGTTTGGACTACATTAAGGAGACAACAAGGATTTCTGACAAATTGTGATTAGATCTATGTCTTACTGAAGGTTAATATGGCAACAGTGTAAAGGAGGAGTACAGAAGAGTTAGAAAAGAAGATTGATTATAATGAGGGATATTTCAGTAGTTTAGGGTGAGATGTAACGAGGACTTTGGCTAGGTTGGTGGCAGTGGGAATGCAAAAGAGATGCTCTATGCTGGAGTCCAAGGAAGCAGAACCAAAGGGATTTGGCAACTATTTGGATATGGGGGTTAAGGGAGGGGGAAGATGAGGCAAAGATGGCTCATTTTGAGCCTCAGGTGACTGAAGAATGACACTGCCATTAACAGAAAGACAAACTGCATAGATCAGGTTTGAAGAAAAAATGTGTACAGTGTAAGAATGAGTGAAAATTTACTCACAGAATCTCAGACTCAGAGACTAGAGGTTTTGTATTCATTTGGAAAAAAAAAACAAACTTCATTCACCACTAAGAACTGTGGGAGAAGTTCCAGGGGCGGAGCCAAGATGGCAGCTGAAAAGCAGGGACTTGCGTGAGCTCCCTGCCAGGTCCCTCCAAAAAACTATAAAAAATGGCTCTGAAAAAATTCTAGAACTGTAGAACCCACAAAATAGTAGAGGGAAGCAGGGATCTAGCCCAGGACAGCCTGGATGGTTGCTGGATGAGGTCTATCACGCATGGAGCAGAGGGGAGTGGAGCTCAGCGTGGGTGGAGGCAGGACCAACCAGACTAGCAGCAGGCTGGAACAGGCCCTAGTGCCCTGAATCAGTGAGCTGTGGCAGTTACCAGACTTCTTAACCCACAAACACCAAAGACAACAGAGAAGGTTAGTGGGAAAAGTTACAGGGGACAGAGTTCGCAGTTGGGCCACTGCCCCAGGGGCAGCGGGGGAGGTGCAGCCATAGAACTACAGCTGCAGTTACTTCTGGCCCCAGGCCCACCATGGTGGGAGGAATTAAGTGGCGGATCAGAGTAGGAGTGCAGAGCCTGCTGAAGATCTGTGTCAGGTTTGGGTTGGTGGTTCTTGAGGAAGGAGGAGTGCTGGTGTGGCAGAGCTGGCTGTATAGAAATAGCTCTGAAATCAACAGCGCATCCCCTCAAGCTTGGAACAAAGTACTCTTTGCTCTACAAGCAGTCATACCCCAACGAAAAACTCAAGGGTCAGGTAAGTTGGCTGGGAACATGGCCAGGCAGCAAAAACGCACTCAGATGCAGTCTCAGACTTTGGAATCTTTCTTTGGTGATAAAGAAGACCAAAACACACAGACAGAAGAAGTCAACAAAGTCAAAGAGCCTACAACAAAAGCATCCAAGAAAAACATGAACTGATCTCAGGCCATGAAAGAGCTCAAAAAGGATTTGGAAAAGCAAGTTAGAGAAGTAGAGGAAAAATTGGGAAGAGAAATGAGAACGATGCGAGAAAACCATGAAAAACAAGTCAATGACTTGCTAAAGGAGACCCAAAAAAATACGGAAAAATACACTGAAGAAAACAACACCTTAAAAAATAGACTAACTCAAACGGCAAAAGAGCTCCAAAAAGCCAATGAGGAGAAGAATGCCTTGAAAGGCAGAATGGAAAAGGAGGTCCAAAAGACCACTACTTTAAAAATTAGATTGGAGCAAGTGGAAGCTAGTGACTTGATGAGAAATCAAGATATTATAAAACAGAACCAAAGGAATGAAAAAGTGGAAGACAATGCCAAATATCTCATTGGAAAAACCACTGACCTAGAAAATAGATCCAGGAGAGATAATTTAAAAATTATTGGACTACCTGAAAGCCATGATCAAAAAAAGAGCCCAGATATCATCTTTCAAGAAATTATCAAGGAGAACTGCCCTAATATTCTAGAGCCAGAGGGTAAAATAGAAATTGAAAGAATCCACAGATCACCTCCTCAAATAGATCCCCAAAAGAAAACTCCTAGGAACATTGTCGCCAAATTCCAGAGCTCCCAGATCAAGGAGAAAATACTGCAAGCAGCCAGAAAGAAACAATTTGAATATTGTGGAAAAACAATCAGGATAACACAGGATCTGGCAGCTTCAACATTAAGGGCCTGAAGGGCTTGCAATACAATATTCTGGAGATCAATAGAGCTAGGATTAAAACCAAGAATCATCTACCCAGCAAAACTGAGTATCATGCTCCAAGGCAAAATATGGACTTTCAATAAAATAGAGGACTTTCAAGCTTTCTCAGCGAAAAGACCAGAGCTGAATAGAAAATTTGACTTTCAAACACAAGAATCAAGAGAAGCATGAAAAGGTAAACAAGAAAGAGAAATCATAAGGGACTTACTAAAGTTGAACTGTTTTGTTTACATTCCTACATGGAAAGATGATCTGTATAATTCATGAGACCTCAATATCATAGTAGCTGAAAGGAATATGCATATATATATATGTGTATATGTGTATACATATATATATGTGTGTCTATGCACATATATATGTAGGGGTGTGTATATATATGTGTGTATTTATGTATACACACACACACACAGAGGGCACAGGGTGAGTTGAATATGTAGGGATGATATCTAAAAAAATAAAATAAAATTAAGGGATAAGAGAGGAATATATTGAGAGAGGGAGAGAGGGAGAAAGGGAGAGATAGAATGGGGTAAATTATCTTGCATAAAAGTGGCAAGAAAAGGCAGTTCTCTAGGAAGGGAAGAGGGGGCAGGTGAGGAGGAATGAGTAAATCTTGCTTTCATCAGATTTGACCTGAGGAGGGAATACCGTACACACTCAATTGGGTATCTTACCCCACAGGAAAGAAGGAGGAAGAAGATAAAAAAGGGGGGATGATAGAAGGGAGGGCAGATGGGGGGAGGAAGTAATCAAAAACACTCTCAAAAAGGGACAGGGTCAAGGGAGAAAATTCAATAAAGGGGGATAGGTTAGGAAGGAGCAAAACATAGTTAATCTTTCACAACATGAGTATAGTGGAAGGGTTTTACATAATGATACGCATGTGGCCTATGTTGAATTGCTTGCCTTCTAAGGGAAGGTGGGCGGGGAGGGAAGAGGGGAGAGAATTTGGAACTCAAAGTTTTAAAAACACACATTCAAAAACAACAACAAAGAAAAAAGTTTTTGTATGCAACTAGAAAATAAGATACACAGGAAATGGGGCATAGAAATTTATCTTGCCCTACAAGAGAAGAAGGGAAAGGTGGATGGGAGGGGAGTGGGGTGACAGATGGGAGGGCTGACTGGGGAATGGTGCAACCAGAATATACGCCATCTTGGGGTGGGCGGGAGGGTAGAAATGGGGAGAAAATTTGTAATTCAAACTCTTGTGAAAATCAATGCTGAAAACTAAATATATTAAATAAATTAAATAAAAAAAATAAAACAAACAAAAAAAAAGAACTGTGGGAGAGAACGTTACTCCTACACAAAGAATAGCTATAACAAAAGTTAGAAGAAAAGAAATGCCTGGGGATCCATCTAGAAATAACATGTTCCTGTACTTTTTGTCCTGGGTATTTTTTTCACTGGAAAGATGATTTCTTTCCAGAAAAGAACCCCTTGGCCTAAGACCATGATTTTTGTTTGTCCTATTTATATTTTTACTCAATAGGATAAAGATGCTTGCCACTAATAAGTGACTTCTTTAAGAATAAAATTTGTGCATTCAGTGCTCCTGATACATGATGGGCTGGCTGTGAAGGAGGAGGTTGTGACAGTAGTCCGGGTGTTTTAGCACCTTAGTTTTGCTAGTGAAGTATTTTTGGAAACAAGAATGAAACTGAGAGTAAATGAAGTAAGAAGTAGGTTGTAGTCTCAAATGGTGCTAGAATCTTGGAATTTTTTTTGAAGTGCTGACTACATATGACCCTAGTTCTTTAATTACAGTTATCAGAGAAGGTAGAGGGAAATGAAATTCAGACAAGCTATGTTTTTATCCTCTGTTACAGCACTAAAATAATCCCACACTTGGGTCTATATGATGATCTTTGCACATAAAGAAAGATAGGAATGTAAATGTAGCAATTTTTTTGAGCTAGGACTAAGGTACACACTAGAGGGAAAGAATGTAAGCAGACTTCCACAGAAACTTTATGCCTGCCTCTAGCCATGGCTTGGAGTAGTATATGCCAAATCAGAATAAGTAAGTTAAATTTTCTTGGACCTCTAATACTAACCTTTAAAAGTCTTGTGATAATTGTTTTAAACAAACTGGAAAACCAGAGGAAAAAAGACAACAGTGAATATATATTTGTCCTTAAGTTATTACCCTGCCAACCTCCACCCCCCCACACCCGATCTCCAACATTTTCTTAAAATGAAAACATGAAGGGGAGGGCCTTCTACAAAACTGTTAACTTCTGATGACAAAACATTTTCTTGTACTTTCTGAAAATAAAGAAGTCATTCATGGTAGTACCCAAGAGCTCAGAACAGGAAAACTACTCCTGACCATTGAGCAAAGGAAGGCCTCAAACAAGTTAACTTCTGTAGTCACTGTTCCATATATGAAAGCAGACTATTCCATGAAAGACTGTGAAAAAAGACCAGTGAAAGGACCCTTGCAAAGTATAATCTGAAAAACAGTATAATCCAAAAACCATCCCAAAACACAACACCAAAGTATAGTCTGATGAATTCTAATTATAGCCCTTTTGATTACTTAACCAAAAGGGCTTTATACTAAAAAAGATGAGGGAGGGAGAAGTCTGCTTATGTATAACTCCCAAATAAGATACTATAGAAAGCAAAGAAAGAATAGCAACTGCAACACCCAGAAATCCATAGGAGAAAAAAAATCTAAGAAAAAGTTGGCAGCAAAATCCATGGCCTCAAAAGTCTATACACAAATTCCAGAATTTAGGTTAAAAAAAAAAAGTAGAGAACTAAAAGCTTTAACACAAGGAGGCAAATTTGACCTAACAATTTTTACTGAGACTTGGTGGGATGAACCCAAGAGTAGTCCATGGCGATAGGTATATCTTATTCAGATGAAACTGGCAAAGGGAAATGGAGACGAGATAGTATATTAAGGAAATATATTCATGCAAAGAAATTCAGGAACCAGGGAAACTAAGAATGACACAGAGTACTTGAAGGTGAAAGGAAGGTCAAACAAGTGATTTTGTCTTTGGAATATACTCTCTACCACTTGGACACAAAGAGCCTTTTGAAATAGGAGAGGAGTTTGGGAAACAGATCACAAGCCTGGCTTAGAGGTGTGATATAGTAGTGACAGGGATTCATAAATCTTCTGTAACTTTCTCTGTGCCAAAAGCAAAGTTGCTAATAGCTTCCTGATTTACCTTAGTAATAATTTCATCTTTCAGAAGGTGGAATAATCAACAAGGAAAAATTGTTTTGCGTCTAGTTCTTACTAACAGGGAAGAACTAGTTTGTTGAGTAGAAATGATAAGAATTCTGGGGAAGTTATCACTCCATCAGAGAATGTGAATAGAGAAGGTGAGAAAATCTTGGCATTGTCTGACATGCATTTGGGATTTGGAGAAAGTAAATTTTCTTTTGGAGGGGGGAAGGCAGGGCAATTGAGGTTAAGTGACTTGCCCAAAGTCACACAGCTAGTAAGTACGTCAAATGTCTGAGGCCGGATTTGAACTCAGGTCCTCCAGACTCCTGGGCCGGTGCTCTACTCACTGTGCCACCTCACTGCCCCTGGAGAAAATAAATTTTAAGGGATTCAGAGGAAAGATAGGTAGGATTCTATGAAGAGGGATGAGAGATCCTCAAGAATGACATTCTGAAGCTACAAAGGGAAATAATTTCAGTGTGGAGGAAAAATGGGATTTGTCTAAAGAGGTATGTTGATATACTGGGAACTCACCAACCAAATCAGATTTTAAAAAGAAGCAAGGCCAAGTAATAGAATGAATGGAAAGAGTGTGCCCTGGTCCTGTAAAAATAGTGTCAAGAATGTTAAATAAGCATAGCAAGAGAAAGTGAGGGCAACAAAAAAGGCTTTTAAGAAAATGTGATATTAGGAGAAAAAGGAGGACCAAAGAAAGAATAAGAACTTTGGGGTGGATGGGACGATGATAACTGATATGACAGCGAAGGCAGAACTGTTCAATATTTATTTTGTTTCTGCATTCTCTGCAAGGAATGACTTTACATTGGAAATGACAGAACAAAAATAACTAAGAGAAGTTGATACCCAATCAAGAGATAATAAGAAAATACCTAGTTCCCCTTGATGAGTTCAAGTTACATGGCCCAGATGAACTACATCCTTGACTCATCAAAGAACTGGAAGATGTGGCTACTGAGCTACTGTAAGTAATACTTACAAGGTTGTAGAAAACCGAAGAGGTACCACAAGAATGTCTTGATTTTCAGAAAAGAGAAGTGAACAATCTGAAAACTACAGGTTAGTGAAGTTGATTCCTGGAAAAATTATATAATGGATTTTTGAAGAGATGGTAGGGGGAACATCTATATCACAGGTTCCCAAACTTATTTGGCCTGCCACCCCCTTTTCAAAAAGAAATTTACTCAGCGCCCCTCTGGAAATCTACTTTCTTTAACCCTTTAACGGTTTTTTTTGAAACATATCACTTTAAAAAATACAAATTTTTTAAATGAAGCATCTCAAATTTAACAATTTATTGTAAATTTGTGGGGTTTTTTCCTGCATTGAAATTTTGATGATACAATGTTGCATAATGTAATCATATAATATCATATTGTAAACAAAGTCATTACATGCACATACTCTTGTCATTGCATGCTGGACTTCCTGGCAATGTGCAATATGCTTGCCTGTCTAGCAGTTTTGACTTTGCTATCTTCCGAGTTTGTGTTTTGAGCTTCCCTGTCACCATAGTAACTTTCTATAATCAGTATCTTTTCTGCTGTTTGCTCATTTTCCTAGCCTATTTCTTGACTTCTAACTGTTCTATACTGTGGCTCTGCTTCTGGAGTGGAGGGGGCACTGTCCCAAGCTTTTCATACATCTTTTTTCAGAGATAATTCTGGGGACCTGTATGTTTTCAGTTCTTCCAAGGTGGTATGACCTAGGGAGAGGTATGTCTAGTACTCTCCTGGTCTGTACTCTGGTCTGTGAGTAACCACAAGCACTCTTTTCCACCCTGAAACTGTGACCAAGGTCCCAGCTGACCTGTAACCACAGCAAGCTCTAGTGTGCTAATGTTCCTCCTTCTCCTAGGACTGAGACCCAGGATTATAACCCAGATCCAAGTATTGGCAATGCAGCGGAGTCCTACTCCTGGTGCCAGAAAAGGGGGCTATGTAATCTTCTGACCAGTTGTCTGACCCCCTAACCATCTGTGGGTTTAGAGGTCTGAAAATGTTATTCTTATCACTGTTTCAGTTGCTGCCAAGGCCTTCTGCTGGTTTACTGGGGCCTGGTTTGTGCTGGACTGTGCTCCACTCTCACCTTGGTGCAACAGACCTTTCTTCCCAACTTTCCAAGTTGTCTTAGGCTGAAAATTAATTTCATCCCATATTTTTGTGGGTTCTGCCACTACAGAATTTATTTTGAGGAATTATAGAGTTTTTTGGAGGGGTTTTGAGGAGAGCTCCAGTGAGTTCCTGCCTTTTCTCCTCTATCTTGGCTCTGCCCTTCCAAACAAAAACAATTCCACAAAAAGCTTGGTGAGAGACACAACTGGGCCACATTATATCAAGGGCATTTATAAACAAAATAGGAGGTCAACAAATAAAATGCAACAAATCTCATGATCTATTTTCATCATTAGTGACAGAGAAACTGCCACATTTTGGAATCAGACACTACAATCCCCACTTTGTTACATGAAGACATAGAAATGGCACTTAAGAAGATGAAGTCAGAAAATAATCATGAATGATATTAATAACTCCAAAAGAGTGATCTAGAGAACACCAGTAACTACTGAATCATATACCTACTTTCTCATCTTCAAACAATGTTATGAAAATGATCTACATGCATAACTAGGTTATCCTTGGTGAAAATATAAGGACAGGCAAGCTTTAAATATAATTCTCTACAAGAGACCACACAACTGGCTCAAGATTTCAAAGAATACAAGATCCTGCTGTATTTATTAACGATGCCTCCCCCCACCAAAAAAAAAACAACCCCGACCCAAATTAGTTTCAGTGTAGCAAAAGGCTTCATGAATTGAACCTTGAAGGAAATTAGGGATTCTAAGAGATGAAGATGAGGTGGTATGGTGGGAGTGCAAAAACTGCTCTCTCTAATGCAACCAATAATCTCAAAAGTGCCAATTCTGATGGTCTTTTCTCAGTTCTCTTCCTTCTTGACCTTTCCACTGATAATTTATTCCCTTAGATACATCCTTATCTCTGGATTTTCATGACACTATTCTCTCTTGGTTTTCCTGCCTGTCTGATGGCTTGTTTTCTGTTTCGTTTGTGGGCTTATCATCCATATTATGTCCTCTAACTGTGGGTGTTCTTTAAAGCTCTCTCCAGGGGCCTCATCTTCCCTCTATACATTATCAGTAACCTTATCAATTCCCAGGAGTTTAATTATTATCACTATATAGATGACTCAAAGTTCTATACATACAATTCCGCTTTCTCTACTGAGCTTCAATCTTTCATCACCAACCTCTTATTTGACATTTCAAACTGCATGTTCTAGAGACACCTCAAATGCAACACGTCCAAAACTGAATTCATTATCTTTTCCCTGAAGCATCCCCCTCTTCTGAACTTTCCTATTTCTGTCACAGGTACCATCCCTTTTCTACTCACCTAGATTCATAATCTTAGTGTTATCTTTGACAGTTCTTCCTCAATCTGCCACAACCAATCAGTTGACAAATCTTGCTGTTTCTAACTCATCTCTTGTAAAAGATCTCTCTACTCACAGTTACGACCTTAGTTCAGGCTCTCATTAATTCTCACCTGAATTATTGCAATAGCCTCCTGGTTGATCTCCCTGCTTCAAGTTTCTTACCAGTCCAGCCCATACTACACTGCCATCAAAATGATTCTCCTTTCAAAGAGATCTTAGCATGTCACTCTCCTTGATTCAAATCTAGTGCTTCCTTTTGTTTCTGGGATAAAACGTAAACTCCCCTGTTTAGCTTCCATGATATTCTTAGCACTTAGCACATAGTAGGACCTTAATAAATGCTTGCTGCTTGATACACTAATTAATTGTACTGGCCATCCAACTACATCTCATAATTTGGAGTTACCATTTTTCATTCACTTTGTTTTTCCTTTATGAATTGTTAGGTCAATCACTTTTGAGTAACCACAGATCTAATTCAGGAGACCCTATAATATTCTGGGTCTTAATGAAATCAACACAATTATCATTGGTAAACAGGAGTATCTGAAAAAACTTACTGTTTATATGGAAACTCTCTTCCATTTGGACCTTGATCAAAGCATTTTCCATGTAACCAGCAAGGAGATATCTCTGTTTTATGCTTAAACTGATGTTAATAATCACAGGGTCATTAAACAGAGATATTTCTGTGGTTGCATTTCTCAAAGAATCTTATATAATTTTTAACATGCATAAGAGGCTCAGACTCCTTGTTGGAGGACAGTTGTTAAAAGCTGCCTTCATATTACTCCTTCTATGTATTTTTTTATTCTAAACTTGACAAATACCAAATGAGTATTTTCATAAACAAAGTAGAACAGCAAAAGAGGACCACGCACATAGCTGAGACTGTTTTACAGGGTTTGCTTTTCGAGAAAAAGATAAACTCAACATGTCATTTTCAAAGCAGATAACAGAGTAGATTAAAAATCAGAATCCTAAAATATTTTTTTAAAATAAGAAACACATTTGAAGCAGAGAGATACACATAGAGTAAAAGTCAAAGGCTGGAGTAGAATATATTATGCATCAGCTGAAGTAAAAAAAGCAGGGGTAGCAATCCTGATCTCAGAGAAAGCAAAAGCAAAAATAGATGTAACTAAAAGAGATAAAGAAACTATACCCTGCTAAAAGGTACCATAGACAATGAAGTAATATCAATACTAAACATATATGCACCAAGTGGTATAGCACCCAAATTCTCAGAGGAGAAGTTAAGGGAGTTGCAGGAAGAAATAGACAGCAAAACTATACTAGTGGGGGACCAAATTCCCCCTCTCAGAACTAGATAAATCTAACCACAAAATAAACAAGAGAGAAATTAAGGAGGTGAATAGAATTTTAGAAAAGTTAGATATGGCAGACCTCTGGAGAAAACTGACTCAGGATAGAAAGGAGTATACCTTTTTCTCAGTGTTACGTGGCACCTACACAAAAATTGACCATGTACTAGGGCATAAAAACCTCACAATCCAATGCAGAAAGATAGAAATATTAAATGTATCCTTTTCAGATCATGATGCAATAAAAATTACATGTAATAAAGGGACATGGAAACTAACTGGAAACTAAATAATCTGATCCTAAAGAATGAGTGGGTCAAACAACAAATCATAGCAACAATCAATAACTTCACCCAAGAGAATGACAACAATGAGACAATATACCAAAACTTATGGGAAGCAGCCAAAGCAGTTCTTAGGGGAAATTTTATATCTCTAAATGCTTACATGAATGAAACAGAGAAAGAAGATATCAATAAATTGGGCATGCAACCAAAATAAAATCTAGAAAAAGAACAAATTTAAAATCCCCAATTAAATACCAAATTAGAAATTCTAAAAATCAAAGGCAAGATTAATACAATTGAAATAAAGAAAACTATTGAATAAATAAAACTAAAAGCTGGTTTTATGAGAAAAAACCCCCCAAACAGATAAACCTTTAGTTAATTTGATTTAAAAAAAAAGAAAGAAGAAAACCAAATTACCAGCATCAAAAATGAAAAGGGTGAATTTGTCACCAATGAAGGAGAAATTAAAAAAATAATTAGGAGTTATTTTGTCCTACTGTATGCCAATAAATCTGACAATCTAAGTGAAATGGATGAATATTTAGAAAAATATAAATTGCCCAGATTAACAGAAGAGGACATAAAATGCTTAAATAACTCCATTTCAGAAAAAGAAATTGAACAAGCCATCAATGAACTCCCTAAAAAAAAAAAATCTCCAGGGTCAGATGGATTTACAAGTGAATTCTACCAAACATTTAAAGAATTAATTCCAATACTAAATAAACTACTTGGAAAAATAGGCGGAGTCCTACCAAATTCTTTTTATGATACAAATATGGTGCTGATACCTAAACTAGGAAAAGCCAAAACAGAGAAAGAAAATTATAGACCAATTTCCCTCATAAATATAGAGGCAAAAATTTTAAATAAAATATTAGCCAAGAGATTACAGCAACTTATCACCTAATACACCACGACCAGGTGGGATTTATATCAGGAATGCAGGGCTGATTTAATATTAGGAAAACTATCAGCAGAATTAACCATCATATCAATAACTAAATTAAAAGAAATCATATGATTCTCTCAACAGATGCAGAAAAACCTTTTGATAAAATACAACACCCATTCCTATTAAAAACACTGGAAAGCATAGGAATCAAAGGAGTTTTCCTCAAAATGAGAAGTAGCATCTACCTAAAACTATCAGTAAGCATTATATGTAATAGGGATAAGCTAGAAGCATTTCCAGTAAGATCAGGGGTGAAACAAGGATGTCCATTATCGACACTGTTATTCAATATTGTACTATTATTGCTTTAGCAATAAGAAAAGAAAAGAAATTGAAGGAATTAGAATAGACAATGAGGAAACAAAACTATCACTCTTTGCAGATGATATGATGGTACACTTAGAGAATCCTAGAGAATCAACTAAAAAACTACTTGAAATAATTAACAACTTTAACAAAGTTGCAGGCTACAAAATAAACCCACATAAATGATCAGCATTTCTATATGTTGTTAACAAAGCCCAGCAGCAAGAGATAGAAAGAGAAACTCCATTTAAAGTAACTATAGACACTATAAAATATCTGAGAGTCTACCTGCCAATACAAACCCAGGAACTGTATGAACACAATTACAAAACACTTTTCACGCCAATAAAGTCAGATCTAAACAACTGGAAAAATATTAATTGCTCATGGGTAGGCCAAGCTAATATAATAAAAATGACAATTCTACCTAAATTAATTTACTTATTCAGTGTCATACCAATCAATCTACCAAAAAATTATTTTATAGAGTTAGAAAAATAATAACAAAATTCATCTGGAAGAACAAGAGGTCCAGAATATCAAGGGAATTAACGAAAAGAAATGCAAGGGAAGATGTAAAACTGTATTACAAAGGAGCAATCATCAAACCCATTTTGTACTGGCTAAGGAATACAGTGGTGGATCAGTGGAATAGGTTAGATACACAAGACACGGTAGTCAATTACTATAATAATCTACTGTTTGATTAACCCAAAGATTCCAGCTTCTGGGATAAGAACTCACCATCTGATAAAAACTGCTGGGAAAACTGGAAAACAGTATGGTAAAACTAGGCAGGGACCAACATCTTACACTTTTAAGATAAGGTTAAAATGGGCATACAATTTAGCTATAAAGGATGAAATTATAAGCAAATTAGGAGAGCAAAGAATAGTTTACCTGTCATATCTATGGAGAAGGGAAGAATTTATGACCAAACAAGAGATAGACAACATTATGAAATGCAAAGTGGATAATATTGATTAAATTAAATTAAAAAGGTTTTGCACAACCAAAGCCAATGTAACCAAGATTAGAGGGGAAGCAGAAAGTTGGGAAACAATTTTTATAGCCAATGTCTCTGACAAAGGCCTCATTTCTAAAATATATAGAGAACTGAGTCAAATCTATAAGAATACAAGTCATTCCCCAATTGAAAAATGGTCAAAGGACATGGACATGAACAGGCAGTTTTCAGATGAAGAAATTAAAGCTATGTATAGCCACATAAAAATGCTCTAAATCACTACTGATTAGAGAAATGGAAATTGAAATAACTCTGAGGTACCACATTGGCTAACATGACAGAACAGGAAAATGATAAATGTTGGAGAAGATGTGGGAAAATTGGAACACTAATTGGTGAAGTTGTGAACTGATCCAACCATTCTGGAGAACAATTTGGAACTATGCCCAAAGAGTTATCAAACCGTGCATACCCTTTAATCCAGCTAAACCACTACTAAGTCTGTATCTCAAAGAGATCATAAAAAGGGGAAAGGATCCACATGTACAAAAATATTTGTAGCAGCTTTATTTGGTGGCAAAGAATTGGAAATTGAGGGGATGTCCATCAATTGGGAAATGGCTGAACAAGCTGTGGTATATGAATGTAACTGAATAGTATTGTTCTGTAAGAACAGATGAGCAGGCAGACTTAAGAAAAACCGGGAAAGACTTGCATGAACTGATGTTGAGTGAACACTGTACATAGTAACAGCAACACTGTGTGATGACTGACTTTGTCAGACTTAGCTCTTCTGAGCAATGCAATGATCTAAGACAATTTCAAAATGTTCATAATGGAAAATGCTATCCGCATATAGAGAAAGAACTATAGAGTAAATGCAAATCGAAGCCTACTATTTTCTCTTTCTTTTGTTGTTTTTTGTTTTTTCTTTCTCATGGTTTTTCCCTTTTGTTCTGATTCTTCTTTCACAACATGACTAATGTGGAAATATGTTTAATATGATTATACATGTATAGCCTATATCAGATTGATGCCAACTTAGGGAGAGGGAAAAACTTAGAACTCAAAACCTAATAAAAGCAATTGTTGAAAACTAAATGTACAAATAAAAAAAATTTCAAAATGCTCTATTTACCTTACATAAAACTTAAATCTTCCTGCAACATCCACTCACTGCTCCTAGTTTTGTGCTCTTGGACCAAAAGAACAAATTTAATCCCTCTTCCATAAGACAGGCCTTCATATACTTGAAAACACTTATCAGAGGACCCTCTTAAGTCTTCTCTTATCCAAACTAAACATCACCACTTTCCTTAATTGATTCTTGTAAGGCATGGTTTCTGAGCCAGCTTGTCCTCTTAAGTCTGCTCTCCAGATTGCCAATGTCCTTCCTAAAATTTGGTCTTCAGGCTTGAACACATTATCTGATCTATTCTGTTCTACTACTGATCTATTTTTGATACTTTAATTAGTACTAGTTTTGATGACTACTTCTTGTATAAGACTCCTTCCACTCTTAAAATTTTTCATCATTTCCTATGGCATTTTTGACTTCCTGTTCTTCCAAATTAATTTGTTGCCATTGTGTCTAACACTACAAAGCAAACTCTTGGTGTTCTGATTGTTTTAACACCAAATCTGTAAATAAACTGAAACTGTGTATTATTTCTATCATGTTAGTGCGGCCCAGCTATGAGTACTGAATGAATAGCTCTTAAGTCTTCCTTTATTTCTGAAAAGAGTACTTTGTATTTATGTAAGTCCTGAGTATATATTAGTTAATTAACTTCCAGATATTTTGTGTATTTTTAGCTACTTAAATGGAATTTTTCTTTACCTCTTCCTCCTGGGTTTTGTTAGTAGTATAAAGAAAGGGTCCTTTTTGTGTATTTAATTTGTAACCTACCAATCTTCTGTTTAAGTTTACTATTATTTTCTCTCTCTCTCTTTTTTTTTTACTGACTCTCGGTGTTTCTGTAAGCAAAGCACTATATTGTGTACAAAGAGATAATTTTGTTTTCTTTTTACCTATGCTTCTCTCAATTTCTTTCTTCTGTTCTATTGCTATCCCTAGCATTTGTAATGCTACATTAAGTAACAGTGATAACAGGGTTACAGACATCTTTACTTTATCTCTGATGTTATTGGGAAAGGTTGTTAGTTCTCCATTACAGAATAATGAAAGCCCTTCCTTGGTTTTAAATATGTTTTTTGGTCATTTTTGAGGAAAGGTCATTTTTTTTCTATTCTTTTTAGGGTTTTAAGTATGAGTCCTGTATTTTGCTGAAGGCTTTTTGTTTCTATTTATGTAAATATGACTTAAATTTTTCAAGATTAATATACTGTCTTCATGGCTTTTCTAGTGTTGGATTATCTAAGGATTCCTGATATAAATCTAACTTGGTTGTGATGAATAATTTTTTTAATATGTGGCAGTAGCTTCTTTGCTAACATGGTTTTTGCATTTATACCCATTAGTGATACTGGTCTTCAGCTTTCTATTTTATCTCTCCCTAGTTTGAGTATCAGGGCCACTTGGTTCACTAAGGCTGGGCTCAGAGGCACAAAAAACTGGAATTCATTCATGTATATGTAGAATTCCCTGGTGAAGAAACTTCCTCTACCAATGCAGGTTGGCATCTTCTCTGCAACTTAAAGCCTGAGTTAACTAGAACAATGAGGGGTTAAGTGACTTGTCCAGGATCACACAGTTTGTATCAGGAGGAAGGAATTGAATCTAAGTCTTCCTGCCACTGAGACCAGCTTTTTATCCCTTATGCTAGGCTGTCTGATCCTAGCCACTGGTAACATTTTTCTCTTTTTCTGACCTAGAAGCTCTCTAACTTGGAAATCACATTTCTGGGCATGTTAAATCTGGAAATTTCTCTCTGGTGATTTATAGAACTTATCATTTTGTTCTTTGCCATTTCGTTCAAATATTTCTGAGCAATTTTTTCTTAGTTTCTTAATACAGTATTTAGATTTTTCCATTCCTCTTCTGGGAGACTTAGATTCTTTCTCTAAACCCTGTTTTCCAGGTTGGTTTTGGTAGTAAAATATCTTGGGTGGTGTTCCAATTTTCCTTGCTTGATTTTTTCCTAATACTTCTTGATAAGAATCATTGAATGTTTGAGTGCTGTTTCTGCCATTTTTTTTCTTTGAAGTATCTATTGACAAGCTAAAATTTCCAAATTAATGTTATACGGTATATTCCACTCCTTATCTCTTCCTTAAGTTCTTTTATTAACTTTCAAACAGTCCTTATAGCCATTCCATCTTTTTATTTTTTACATTCTTTCTAACTATAGTTACTGCAAAATTACTCTCTGCTTCTGGAATTACGTCCTGAGATTCTATTACCCCACAGTTTTTCTTCATTGTATTAGGAGTTTTGGGTTATTTTTTTTTTTTGCTTGTTTCCTAAGTCTCTAACTGCAGGAAAATTAACTAAGTCTCTAACTGCAGAAAAGACGTGGGTGCCCATCATTTGGGAAATGTGCTGGGTCTGGATTTAAAAAAAACCCACAAAAGCTTTGGGTATTTTATACTTTACGTGCTGTTAGTTCCAATTAAAAAAAAAACAAAACAGTAGCTCTTTAGATCATTGACAAAAGCTCATGAGTAGTCTCAAGTTAGACCAAGACAAAAAGTATGACAGACTCAGGGGTGGCTGGCAAAGGCCTCTGGTCTTAAGTTTTATTGTTTTCTTTGATTTTATATTAGTCTTTATTCCTTCTTACCCCATTAAAGCCACCCTTAAAGCAAACAAAAAAAAAACCAAACAAACCAATAACATTTCATCAGAACCAAGAGGACTTGTCTGACAGCATAACTGCACTTTGCCTCTATAGATCCTGACACCTCCTGAGAGAAGAAAGATATGCTTGATCATTAATCCTTTAGGTTACTGCCTCTTCGTGTTGTTCTTGTTTACAATGTTATAGACATTGCACATAATGATCTCCTTTGACTTGGATCACTTCACACAAGTTTTACCATGTTTCCCTGAATTTCTCATATTCATCTTTCTTTAGTCATCTATCTACCAATCTTGTCTAGTGATTTCCCAATTGATGGGCAGCTGTTTTTTTTTTTCCTAGTTTTCCTGCAGTTAATTTCAAACTCAAACAGTAGCTATTGGAGCCCCAAAGCATAAAATCTGAAGTATGGTGCCTGGATTGGAGACTCGAGGCAGGTAGCAAGCAGATAGTGCAGCCCTTTGCTGTTTTTCTTTATGATTTTTGTTCCTCTTGCTTCTAAAAAAAGCTTAAGAACTTTTTTTAGTGTCCTTAGCATTCACTATAAGATTTCATTCATTGAGATTTAGCACTTTTAAATGTCTGAGTATTCTTTGCAACTTTTGTAGTTATCCTTCACTATTTGCCTTTGTTTCCTATCTTTAAAACAAACAAACACAAAAACAAATTGATTGACAAGCAGAGGAAGCACATGAGCAATGGAGTCAGAAGACCTGGGTTTGAATTTTGGGTTCTGCTACTAGCAATCTGTGCAACTTTGGGCAATTCATCTAATTTCTTTAAGCTTCAGTTTGCTTATATACAGAACAAAGAAGTTGGACTAGGTATCTTTGAAGGTCCCTTTCAGCTCACTGTTTCTATATCTTTCTTCCTTATCAGACCTCTATCAGTTGAATGTCATTCTTTAGACCCTCCATCTCTCTTTGTTTCACTTTCCCTTTTGAATTTTAGCTCACAAGATTCTATCCATCCTTTCTGTAAACTCCCTGAAATCTGCTATCCCAAAGAGGATAAAGAACTTAGTGCAAATTACTTGAATCAAGTAATCAGTCTTTTACCATCAACTTATAGTAAAGTTGCATGATGGTTCTAAAGTCAGCATACAATAGTGTTGAGTAAAAATGACCCTTGAATCAACATCCTTAAAGAGTAGCAGGAAAGTATCTCTTTGAAAAGCAATAGATATGGAATAGTTTCTATGGAAATAATTAAATGTAAAGTTCATTTTTCACTATACCCAGCTAAGCTATTGATTAGAAGGAGGCAGAACCAGGACTTCTATTCAAATAGAAAACAAAAACAAGTAAAGGTTTAGCTGGTAGCAAAATGGATGGTTAAGGAAAAAAATCTTGAGAGGGCAATTACACCATCACATAACTATTCCTTTTTCCTGTTTAACCACGAGAGGGACATAAGAAAGTCAAAGGGAACATAGCAGGGGAAAGATGAATAGAAATAATAGAAAGACCAATTAAGACCATCCCCCATGTTAGTTCTACTAGATTAAGCAGACTGTCTGTGGGTATCATGAGGTAGATATTCTACAATCACATTCAGTGCAGATGATCACACTCTGAAGGGCATGCAGGAAGTGGGACCCACTGAGGAAAGAGAAAATTAACATTTCCTGCTCACTCTAGGGAATATATTCATTGAATGGAATGACTGATGAAATCCCCCAGATTGCTTTTTCACCTTTACATGTGTCTTTCCATAAATTTTCCACAGAGAATTTACTCAATGTGCTGGAGGCCTCCCTTTGGTTCTCTGAATATCATAGGGGCATACCAAAGTAACACTTACCCTCGCAACCTATTTGATGCTTTTTACCCTTAATATATGACTTATATACTTCCTTACTCTGTTATACACATCACTGATGTTTTTTATGCCATTTCTTTTACATATTGTCAGTAATGTGATCCAGCCTATTAAATAGGCTGGATCACCTTTTGTCATTTTGATTCCTCTGGGATGTTCCATTCATCACAGACATGTAGTATAACTAGGAAAATACTGGAAGAAGGTCCATTATAGTACCAAGCAGTTTAGAATGATTGAAAGCACTATAAATGCAGTCTGACCCCAACCCCTTTTACTCAATTTCATGCTCATGTTACTCTTTTAATGCCTAGCTGACGATCAGATGACTGGGAATTCTGACTGGAAAGAGAAGGAAATTGAAGAGAAATGGTAGTTTTGGATCATGGTACATTTCTGGAATAAATAATTCTGAGTTAGCTTTGGCCAGCTGAAAGATAGCATAATGGCACTGAGCATCTGGAGACTGGAAGGTGGATGAGGCTCAAATACAGACGATCTAACTTTATACTGTGATCAATATGGTGCAATGCAGGGAAAAGCTGAATTTGGAGTTAGAGGACCTAAACTCAAATGCTCCCTCTCCTACTTCCTTACCTGTTGTAATCTTGGGCAGGTTGCTTACCCTTTCTGGGACTCAATTCCCTCATCTGTAAAATGAGGTGGTTAAAGTTCATGCCATTTGAGCATCAACTGAAAGAAACAGTGATTTTTAACCTGGAGAAAAGATTTGCAGGGATTTACAGAGAGAACTTACAGTTATCTGTTTAAAGGTTGTCAAGCGGAAGGATCAGACTTCATTGAGTTCCAATCCCCCTTTACTAACTACCTCGTGGACATTTCCCATGGATGTCTCCTAAGTATCACAAACATAAGTTGTATAAAACTGAATTCATTAACCATCTAACCAACTCCCAGACCTACTCTTCTTTCAAACTTCCCTAGTTATTTATATTTCCAGTTACACCCCAAGCTCACAACCCTGGTGTCATCCTCAATTCTTCTTCATATTCTATATCCATTCAGGTGATTGATCTTATTGGTTCTACCTACAGATCTCTTGCATCAGTCTCTTTTTCTCTACTCACAGGCCCTTATTACCTCTTGCCAGGACTATTATAATAGTCTAAATGGCCGCTCTGTCTCAAGTCTCTCCCTTTTCTAATCCATCTTCCACATAAATATTAGCAAAGTGATTTCCCTAAAGTGCCAGTACAACCCTGTCATACACCTGTTCAAAAAGCTCCAGTGGTTCCCTACCACCTCTTGGATAAAATATAAACTCTTCAATTTGGCATTTAAAACCATTTGTAATCTTCCCAGGTTATTACACACTCTCCCTTCCAGCCAAACTGGCACCCTTGCTTTTAACTACAGTACATACAGCATTCCATCTTACCTCCTGCGCCTTTACACAGGCTCTCTGTCTCACTTGCCTGGAATGAACTCTCCCCTCACTTCTGCCCCTTGGCATGTCTTAGATCCCTTTAAAGCTCAACTCCAGCACCATAAAAATAATAATCACCATAGCTTTCATTTAATAGCACCTACTTTGTGCCAGACACTGTGCTAAGCACTTTTCAAATACGATCTCACTTGATCCTCCCAAAAGTTCGGGGAGGTAGGTGTTATTATTATCCTCATTTTACAGCTGAGGAAACTGAAGCAACTAGAAGTTAAGATCACAGAGCTAGTAAGTATCTGAGGCCCCATTTGAACTTAGGACTTCCCTATACAGGGAATGAAACCAAATACGTAAGAGTAAGAAGCAGTTCAGTGGGTAGGGGAGAATATAATCAGAAACCAAGAAGATGTAAAAAAAAAAGATATTAACATGAAACATTTTTAAAAAAGAATTATATTCCTCCAATTTAAAAAAAAAGGTTTCATGAGATTCAACTCCCTCCTTAAATTTAAGTTTGAATATTTAAAAAATTATTTTTTTATATGAGGCAGCGTGACAGCTGAATAGGGCAGTAGACATGGGTCAGGAGAATCTCAATTCAAATCCTACCTCAGATGCTAGCTATGTGATCCTGGGCAAGTCATTTAGCTTCTTTGCACCTCAGTTTCTTTATTCATAAAATTAGGGGAGTGAACTTAATTGCTTCTAAGCTTCCAGCTAGCTCTAAAAATCTAGGATCCTTTAGTCTAATCTATCTTCCAGGACTTTTTACTTATCTCTAACCCACTTCTTTCTTGAGTTTAGCCAAGTAAAATAATAGTTAATAATAATACCTAGTATTCATAGAGCACTTTAAGTTTTGTAAAGTGCTTTATATGCTATTTCATCTGATCTTCACAAAAATCCCATAAGACAGCTGCTATTACTACCATTTTACAGATAACGAAACTGAGGGTGAAAGAAGTCAAGTGATTTGTTCAGAGCCACACAGTAAGTACCTGAGAATTTGAACTGTGATCTTCCTGACTGACCCAAATCCTGCACTTTATCCACTGTACCACCCAGACAACACAGGTTCAAATTCTGTATATAAAATTATTTTCAAATACAATGGGATCAACTGAATAATCAGCTGAATAAAAGTGGTAAGTGAAGCTCAGGGAATGAATTAAATTGTCGAAGATAATGGAGAATAAATAGGGCTTAAAGAGACAGGAAGAGTATGAAGGGCTAGTGAAAGAGACAGAGAAGGAGCAGTTACAAAGGTAAGAGAAGAATGAGGAGTGAAGTTTATCTTTGAAATCAAGGAAGGAAAGTATTCAGGAGGCAAGAGAAGTCATCAAATTCTAAGAGGATAAAAAGGATGAGAAACTAAAATAAGGCCACTGGATAGGGAAATTAAGAGGTCACTGGCCACCTTTGAGAGTATAGTTTCAGTCAAGTGGTGGGACACAAGCCAAACTGCAAGGGAATGGGAGAATGAGTAGTGAGGAAGTGAAGATTTTGGATATAGATAATACTTCATGAAAAGCTTGGAAGTGAATGGGAAGAGAGCCATAAGGTAGTAAATGGATGTTGTAGTAGGATCAAGGGAACATTTTTAAAAATTGGACTTATCTAGGCATGATTATAGGCAGGAAGGAAGAATCTAGTAGAGAGAGAGTAAGTAAAAATGAATAAAGTTTAGACCAAAATGGTTGCAGCAGAAAAGGAAAAGAAGAAACTTTATGAAGGAAGAATTACAAAATATGAGCTTGAAGGGATTGCAGGAGTCATCAAGATCACTCGAGATCTGAATAATCACAGGAACATACCAAATTCAGTTAAATGAATTCTAGTGAGGGAGAACTCACTACCTTCCCTCCCTCAAGTCCCAAGGAACTTCCACTCATGTTTATCTCTAATTGTAATATAGTTTTTCATTATATCAAGCTTAAATTCACCACTTTACAACTTCCCCCAATGGTCTCAGTTCTTCCCTGTGTTCAAACAAGACAGATCTAATCCCTCCTTTCATGTGACAACCCTTCAAACACCTAAATGCAACTATCAAGTCTTCCCATAAGTTTTTCCTTTTTCAGACTAACCATGTTTCAGTTCCTTTAACTGATAATATGGCATGAACCTGAGGCCTTATTAAGTTGCTATCTTCTGAATACTCTTGAGTGTATCGATATCTTTCTTGAAATGTAGTGCCCTCAACTGACCGTGATATTCCAAATATGATGATTGTATAGTGGGACTATCACCTTCCTAATCCTGGACACCTGGACACCTAAGATTGCTTAGTTTTCTTGGTTATGGTATCACATTGTTGACTCATAGAAAGCTTGCAGTAACCAAAACCCCAGAAACATAGAATATGGTGAATGTATTGTAGGATGGATAAAAGAGAAAGAAGGGAGGTTCTGGATATGGGTAATTGGGTAATTGGAAAATTGCCTTAAAAAAATAAAGATCATTTTTTTTATTATTAAAATCAGGAATCAGTTATAGAATTGCAGAGCTACAAATGGGTATAGTAATTATCTTGTAAAATTTTTATTTTATAGTTGAAGAAATTGAGGACCAGAGAGAGAAAGTGTTATACAGGCAAAATTAGTACTAGGGTCTGGGTTTTCTGAACTATTTCAGTGGCTTCCCTCCCCGCCCCACTAGACTATATACTAAAAATGTTTAAAAAATAAAGCAGATTTCTGTAGCCTGATGGAAATCATAACCAAGACAAATAGGATAGTAAAGGGAGTCTTGAAAAAGATATATATCATTATTTCCCAACATGGGGAGTGATTTTCCTGTGAGACAGTCTCCATAAATACTGTATCATTCTTAAGATATTTAATAGAAGACTGACAGAATTGATACAACCAAAAAGAAAAAAAGAATTTGCCAAGATGAGGGAGGAAACTAAGATAAGGAGGGGAGAAAGAGAGAAGGAAATGAAGGGCAGAAATCCAGTTAACTAGGATATGTCTTAGTTCTGGCTAGTCCTCCTCTGCAGCTACTAAACTAGCTGGTAGAATTCTAAAGGACTGAGTAACTCAAATAAGGTTTCCTATCTATAATGAAACTCGAGGAAGACTTCAGTGGTATGATCCTTTAAGTTTGTCTTCTGTGAATACTTAACGGAAGACGAAAGGCTCAAAATCTGTAACTTTGTACGGGGGTGTCCCTGATGTATGGATACAGGCAAAAATGCATATTTTCAAGAAATGAAATGAATGAAATTTTCAACAACATTTTATTTAACTGGAAAATAAATATTAACAGACCATAGCCCCTTGGAGAAGGCGTACTCAATGAAAATCACCGATGCAATACACTTGATTCAACACATAAAGAGTGAATGTGCTAAAATTGATGGCAATGTAGAGTTATTGCATCAAGTTCATGTGAATCTTGCAAAGCACATCAACCTTTGCATCACAAACCTAAGTTTTAGCACTTTTGAAAATTTCATTTATTTCATGTCTTGAAAATACACATTTCTGCCTATGTGTCCAGACTTTAGGGACACCCTGTATAATACAAAGTAGAGCCTTGTTTAAGGAGGTTCTAATATCCAGCGCTTTAAAGAATAATTTAATTTTTCTGTAACCTCAACTTTGAGGTGTTCTTCAATGCTCATGATAAAAAACTGCTAAGAGTTAATCAACTATCTTAGCTCTATTTGGATAGAACTACTAAAAACAAACCCTTAAGATGCCAATCTAGTGCAACTCAAACATTAGTAAGAATATCCTCCTACATCATACCCAACAAGCAGTCATCCTGTCTCTCCATGAAGACCTTTAGTATGGGATAAACCATTACCATTCCACTTTTGTAGACCTCTGTTCAAAAGTTTTCCCTAGGATCAAGTCCAAATCTTTCTTTCTAATTTCCACCCATTCATTACTCCTAATTCTGTCTTCTGGGACCACAAATCTAATCCTTCTTCCATGTCAGAGCCCTTCAAATGACAATTACCTAATACTCCTAAATTTTCTATCTTCCAGGCCAAATGTCTCCTGTTCCTTTAAACGATCCTCACATTTTATTTATACCGTAAAAAGACAGCAAGTAAGTCCTTTATTCTGTACCTAGACTACATTTACCATCTAGCTCAATTTTTCAACTATTTAAATTTGTATTATCTTTGAAAAATCCTCTTATAATCAGTTAAAAAGTGTAACACACTTGTATATGATCCAATGACAACAAATTCCACACATGGCTCATTTGTCAAAGGTAAGAGAAAGAATTGCTTTATAACAATAATGGAAAGTTTCAAAACAAGTGAAGTAACAAATATTTTAGACATTAGAGCAAAGCAATTCTGGTGCAGCTAGGTGGCACAGTGGATAAAGTACAGGGCCTTGAGTCCAGAAAACTCATTTTCCTGAGTTCAAATATGACCTCAGACACTTACTAGCAGTGTGGCCCTAGGCAAGTTACTTAACCTTGCTTGTCTCAGTTTCCACATGTGGAAAATGAGTTGGGAAAGGAAATGGCAAGCCTCTCTAGTATCTTTGCCAAGAAAACCCCAAATGGGGTCATAAAGAACTGTACATGACTGAAATGACTGAACAACAACAATTCTAGTAAAATCCTGCAGAATCATGATATGTCCAATGGTAATACAATCTACTAAAGGATATAAATAAACTCAAATAAATACAAAATGTATACAAAATAATATAAAATAATTACAAAAATGTAAGGGTAATAATAATTGGTGGTCACGAACCTACAGGGAGGACACAGGAAAGGCATTATCCAGAAGTTAACATGAGTTGTGCTGTGAAGGGATTCTAAGTGGCAGAACTGAAGGAGAACATTCCAGACATATGGGACTACTTGTACAAAGACAAAGAGATGGGGGATAGAATGCTATATATGGGGAAGAGTTTAGACAGACTGACAATGTGTGAAGCCTTAGCCTCAATCAAGATCATGACCACTATTTTACTGCAAATGGAAGTATACTATATCAAACCACAGGGTGTGTTTTTATTTATGAACCCAAATTTACAAAAGACAAATGAGGGAATATTTTCTCATGATATAAAAATATCTGGCTGACAAATCATTATTTGGTGGAAATAGAGAACCATATAAAGATTAATGAAAAAACAAAGATTAAAAACTCTTAAAGTATAATGGGGAAATATGTACCAATTAATAAAAATCAGATTGATTCAGTCTTTCAGCTATATGTCTATTACACAAATCAATGGTAAAATCAATGCTAAAAATAATTCTAATCACGTTACATTAGATACTATATGTAAGAGGACAAATTTGCCCTCTGAAAAATATTTTATATTCATGCCATTTCTCTATTAAAAAGAAGTCCCACTATTTTATATCCAAGTGTAAAATTTTAGATTTGTCTTTGTAATTTTTTTCTTTTCCCTTAGAGGAAACCAGATGGTATGTTAGAGTAGGAGCACTGGACTTGAAATAAGGAAAACTTGAATTTAAATCCTGTTTCAGACACTTACCAGCTGTGAGACTCTGAATAAGCAGTTAAACTCTATTTGCCCCCCAGTTTCCTCATTTGCAAAATGGGAATGTTAGCAGCACCTACCTCCCATGGTTATTGTGAAATTACGAATATATCATATATGTACATATGTGACATAGAGAACACTTTGCAAACCTAAAACCACTATACAAATATTAGCCACTATTATCACTGAAATAAATTTATAATGTAAAAATCTTAATGCCCAATCTTGTGTTCTCTCTCGCTGTAGCTCAAAGAAAACAATTCAATATTAAAATCAGGGTGGTAACTAATTCAGAACAAAACAGTGCAAAAAATATTCATCAGTAACCCTATGTTCTCAGAAGTATTACTGCTTGTATTTTATATAGCTAAGAGTAAGAGCAAATACCACCAATAAATTCTTCCTACTCTCAAAAAAGGAGTAAACACAATCAGAAATAGAAAAGTGAGTGAAATTATTAGCATCAAATAGGAGCCAAAGTCAATCCTAATGACAAAGAAAAAGTAAATATTTTAATAACTTTGATTTCTAAAAACAACATTAGTATTAGCATCAGCCATTGTTTATAAATATGAAATGCCTCTACCACAACCACTTCTTCAATCACTCTTCAATCACTCACAAATATAGAGGAAGAGTTATTTTCCAAATTTCATGTTATAATAAAACAAAGTATAGGACAAACCCTGTCAACTATTTGAAGCTGGGCAGGTATGAAATGACAAATAAGATAAAAACCTTTTTTCTACTGTTGGAAAATATGAATTTGCTTTGAAACAAACACAAAATTAAATTATCAAAGGTACCAAATTTGAAACTAAGCATTTCAGAAGATTCTAACAAACAATACATGGTTTTATAAAGACAACTGAAAGGAAAAAGTTAACAAACTAAACAGAAAATGAAGCCATACACAGTGATTTTGTGGATGGTCAGATGTATAGGCACTGGTCACACTGAGCAAAGAGCACAGATTATCCTATTCTGTAAGAATCTACTTCCCATTCACTGCTTCTATGAATTGTGTAAATATCTTTTGCTTCCCAGATATGTGAGAGTAAAACTTAAAAGATTTTTAGAAGGTCCTTTTGAAAGCCTCAAGTCAGGGCTATTTTCTACCCATTGAATGTTTGTTTCTTCTTTGTCCTTTACAGTTAAAAAATAAAGCTTTAATCACTAGTAAGAGAAGACTGACTTCTGTATAATGGCTATAAGTAAGAAAAATTTTCTTTACAAAAGGGAATGGATTCACTTCCTACTGAAGATAAATGCCTTTGACAAGTTTGAAGGTTTTTAATTAAATAATAAAAGGGTTCTAATTATTCTCTTAAAAAGCAAATAAGAAAAAAAAGATATGTGAATAGTCTTGGGAATAAACAGAGTGTGCTCAATTAGTGGAAACAAGTAAGTTTTCCTTCTACATTATCAAATGCAGGGATACAAAAAATGGCATATATTTTCTAGCACATACTTAAGGTCTGCAAAAAGGCTTTAGTAAAATGAATATTCAAATTTATAATTTTTATCTTATGTAAATAAATGAGTGAACAAGTGAATGAATGAAAAAGCATTTATTAAGCATCTGCTATATGGCATGCACTGTGCTAGGTTCTAGGATACAAATACAGAAGTGTGACAGTTTCTGCCCTTAAGGAGCTTACAGTCTAAAAGAGGGAGACAACAAATATAGGGGAGTGATGGTCAAGGAAGGGAGTTTTTGTTTGGGAAGTCACAGGAATGATGAATGGAACCACAGGGCAGTTGTCATTCTCTTTCCAGAAGCAATGGTAGTACTGATTTGATTACTGTTCTCCAAGCAAGGGTGAAGGGGAAGGGAAAAGGTTACATGAGTAACAATAGGACAGATATCCCAAGATGTCCAGAGTAGCTGGATGTGAAACATGGTCTGGGGCCAGCTAGATATAGTCAATTGGGTGAGTTGGCATTCACTGGCCAAACAAGCTCAGACCCAGAGTGGAGTTCCAAAGATGAGTGGATTAACTCACCCAGGGAAGGAGTCATAGTCTCTGGTCCAGAAAATGATGCTGTTCCAGATGGGGAGGGGAGGGCAGCAGCAGGGCAGATGACAAGGACAAGATGTTCCAAGAATTCCAGGGTGGATGTATATGAAGTGAAAATGCTACCTGCTGTGAGTTGGGCAGAAAAAAGTACTAAGGGTATTATAATGAGAATCTCTTTAAAATAATAAAAGCATTCAATGTATGAACTAAAAAAACGTGGGCTTGAAAAGACCATCTTTTGTCACTAAGTGCAGCCAGTTAATTATAAGAGTGTTCAGTGTTCTCAGAAAACCTGGTGCTAGTTAAACTATCTGACCAACAAAGAAGCATCAGCCCTTTCAGTTCATATGTGATTTGGAAAACTTGCAATGCTACCAGATGACCAACGCATAAAAAGTGATACAGGAATTTTCCCAGTTGTCCTTCATAAATGAAATATAGAGAATTCTCCCTTCTTGTTCTGATGTACATATTAAACAAAATTTAATTTTTACAATAATCACTTTAAAAGAGATTGCACTATGAAAACCAGTGTCTGGCTGACTTTTCCTATAGTATTATTGCTATCCTGGATTATTAGCAAGTTCATGGGTTTCTCTGAGGATAGCTCCTCCATCAATATTTGTTTGTTTCTTTAAAAGGCATGAACTAAAATAGTGATATTCAATTTAATTGAAAATGTTGTTTCTCAGATATCAGAATTATTTCCTTTTGTAATTATTTTTTAAAATTACAAACCAAGACATTTGGTATTTTTTTTTTAAAGACAAGCTCTATTTAACTGCATCTAAAACCTTAAGTCACACAACTGTGCTGACTGGGACTGGCAAACTCAATTTGGCTTGCACTGCCAGCAATCCTTTTATTCTTCCTTAACTGACTCCTTAACGATTCACACAGCATCTCTCTTCTTTCCTCAACCCTCCTAGGATAACATTCCCATCCCCTTACAGAAGACCTCACCTCACACTTTACCAAGAGAACAGTTTATTAGTCTTGAGCTCCCTCACTTAAAAAAAAAAAGAACCTTGTTCTTACTGGAATTCTACATCTCAAATCCACTCAACATTATTTTTCAATCTCTCCTTTGCTCTAGTCTAGTCTAGAAGAGATGGCCTTTCTCATTGCCAAAGTCTTGTTAAATGCCTTAAGAAAAATAAGGAGAACCATATTTAGAGGCAAAAGAGCCATTAATAGCTTCCATGTCCATTCATGTGTTAAATTACATGCTGCCTGATCAATAAGATGTGAGCCATTATGATTCTTTTTTTGACAAGATTGTAGTATGCTGTAGGAGACAGAGAACTAACTGGCCCTGAAGGCATTAAGATCTGGATTCAAGTTCTGCCTCTGATAGATACTGGCTATGTAACCTTTGTTTGGTAGAGTTTCCTCCTATATCAATGACTTCACAGGGCCAGATTCTATCTATTAAGGCCAGGAAAAGCCAATAAATATAAACTCTACTGAGCTACTACCAACACTTGGACAAAATCCAAAATAGTAACCCACAAATTAAGGTTTCTATTAATGACAGTCTGAACTGCCTAGTTTCTTTCATGAAGTCTCTCATAAACAAGTGGAAAATATTTAATGCCTGGAGAGAAGAATTATAATGAGTAAAAAGGATAGCTATGGTTTAGAATTCATTCATTTGATCTTCTCTAATTTTGTTTTGATCGTACCTCTGATTTCATCTGTATAGATTTTATCATGAGAAACTACCTCTCCTAATAAAGATCAGCACCATTCTACAACTGCCAATCTTAAGGCTAACCCCCCTCTACTTGTTCAAATGATCCCACTCCATCTCATCTCTGCCACTGCCCCCTCTGTTATGTCCACCCTTTCATTTATCTCTCCCTTTTTACTGGTTTAGTTCCTATTGTCTGCAAACATGCCCACATCTCCCCAATTCTGAAAACGAAACAAACAAAAACCCTCACTTGACCCTTACATTCCTGAAAATTATCCTCTACCTTTTCTGCCCTTTGTAGTGAAACTCCTCAAAAAGCCAACTACAATAGGTGTCTCCACTTCCTCTCCTCTCATTCTCTACTTAACTCCTTACAATCTGGCTTTCGACCTTATCGTTCCACTGAAACTCTTTTTTCCAAAGTTACTAATGATCTCTTACTTGCCAAACCTAATGGCCATTTCTCAATTCTCATTCTTCTTGACTTCTCTGCAGAGAAATAATTCCATTTAATCTATACTTCTAATGAAAAGGCTACAGACTAATATTGAGGAATATCAATTCCAAAACTCTATTGCATTAACACTCTAAAGAATGGGGACCTTCCAAATCACCCAAATGAGCCCTGTGCCCTTTTCAGCTCTCCTAGAAGGTTCTCCTTTGTCCTCCTACAGTCTGCCCACTGAGCCCCTCTGGCCTTTTTAATCCACATTTCTTTTTTTCTCCCTCTCTATTCCTTTGAGCACTGTCACCTTTTCTTCCTTTTTACTGCTACCCTAACCTTTTCCCTATTATTATAAGGACAAAGGCAAAATCAAGAATAGAGAGAAACAGATCAAAAGAAAGGAAAAGGACACATAAATAGAAAAATATTTATAGAAGCTCTTTTTTGTAGTGGTAATGAACTGGAAACTAAGGGTATGTCCATCAATAAGGGGATGGCTAAACAAATTATGGTATGTGAATTGTGCTTGTAAGAAATAATAAGGATGGTTTTGGAGAAACCTGGGAGGACTTATATGAACTAATACAGTCAAGTGAGCAAAACCAAGAGAACAATTAATAAAGTAATAACACTGTAAAAAATAATTTTGATAGAATTAAGGACTCTGACAAATGCAATGATCAACCATACTTCCAGAGGGCTAATTAACCCACACCTTCCACCTCCTGTTAGAGAGGTAATGGATTCCAGATATAGAATGAGACACACATTTTTGGATGCAATGTAGGAATTTGGTTTGATTTGTAAGGATTTTTTTTTTAATTTCAAAATGAGGAAAGGAGAATAAAGGCTTGTTAATCGAAAAAAAAATTTTTTTTAAATTATAGAGGGAGAACCAAATTTTAGACTAAGGTATTATTTTACCTAGGGCTAGTCTCATGCCTCATTTTCATGAAATCAGAAAAAACAGGAAGAATCTGAGTCATCTACTAAGCATAAATTTGCTTCCCTATAACTTCCATCCTTTGGTACTAGTTGTGTACAGTTCAATGGTCAAAGGCTATGATCAACCAGTTCTAAAAAGCTATTAACAATTTCAAGCTATTAACAATCACAAGAAAAAATTCTCCAAATCATTAATAAGACAGAGGCAAACTAAAACAACCTTGAAGTTCCGTCCTATACTCATCATATTTGCAAATACGACCAAAAAAAAAAAAAGGAAATGGCAGTTGTTCAAGAGGATATTTGATAGGTACACAAATGTACCCTTAGTTGAACTGTGAAGTAGTCCAACCATTCTGGAAAGCAAGTTTATCCAAAAAGTCACTTACCTATGCATACCCTTTGGCCCAATAATACCACTATTAGCCATATATCTCCAAGAGCTCAAAGGCATATATAGAAAAATATTTATAGTAGCATTTTTTATTTTAGAAAAGAACTGCAAACAAAATGGGTGCCTGTTAACTTGGGAATAGCTTAACAAATTATGGTACAGTTGGTGTAGTGAGTAGATAGTCTGCCAGATTTGGGAGTCGAGAAGTCCTGAGTTCAAATCATTTCACCTCTTTTAGCCTAAGTTTCCTCATCTATATAACGGGGATGACGGTAACCCCTGTTTCACATGGCTGTTAAGATCAAATGGGATAATACAGGTCTTTCCAAATCTCAAGATGCTACATAAATGTTAGCCTTTTGATTATTTTGCCATATAACAAAATGGATAAATTCAGAGGAACTTGTTTAGACTTTTATGAACTGATGGGGAGTAAAGTGAGCAGAACCAAGAGAACAATTTATAAAATGACTTCAATATTGTAAAGGAAAACAACTTTGAAAGACTTGCAAACTCTGAACAATGTCCTCCTGAGGACTGATGATGAATTGCGCTTTGTGCCTCTTGGCAAAGAAGAGATAGACCAGAGGTGCAAAATGAGACATACGTTTTCAGATGTAGGCAATGTGTCAATTAATTTTCCTCGATTATCCTTGTTTGTTAAAGGGGAGGGATTTTAGATGGGGTGGCATAGAGAAAATAGGTGGGAATAGTAATAGTGAAGGAAAATAAAAAACAAACAAAAAAAAGCAGCATTAATTAAAAAATTTTTTAAATAGTGAGAAGGAAGTCCAAAAGGGGACATAGACAAACAGGGTAGTGAGCATTCTACCATGCTAAATCTAATATTTACTTTAAAAAATGAGTCATTGGCGGGGGGGGAGAGGAAGAAAATTTGGAACTCAAAAACTTGTGGAACTGAGTGTTGTAAACTAAAAATAAAAAAATCTAATTTTTTTTTTAAAAAAAAAGGACTAACCTGCCTTACAAGAAAGTAAGGGGAAAGGGGATATTGGGGGGGTCGGGGGAGGGGAGTAGGGTGACAGAAGGGAGGGCTGACTGCGGAATGAGGCAATCAGAATATATGCCATCTTGGAATGGGGAGAGGGTAGAAATGGGGAGAAAATTTGTAACTCAAAATCTTGTGGAAATCAATGTTGAAAACTAAAGTATTAAATAAAAATGATAAAATTCAAAAAAAACTAAAGGACAGTGACTGGGAGAAAAATGAGTCATACATAAGAGTCATGGTTTCATACGCAAACTTTTTCTTTTCCAAATATGGAAAATTAATGCTTATTGATATTTGTCAAGTTAATAATAAAAAATTCAAAAAATAGATAGTAAAGTTCTCCTTCCACAAGATACTAAAATGGACTTGTGATCTTGTCAATGTGGGCATTTATTCCAACAACAGGGACCTGTAAGATTGGGTCATTAAAAATTTTGTGATTTCCCCTAAAGTAAACCAGGCAAAGAATTCTTCCTCCCAAAGAATTCTGAGTACAATTCTGCTGCATCTTTTCAAGAGATGGATAGATGGACAAGCTATATAGGTTTTCCATACAACTATATACCATAGATTGGTCGATAGGCCAACTAGGTTTCTCCTGCGCATTTAGTTAGGCCAAACTACTTGGTGATTCTGGATCTTACTTTGAAGGCTTTGCAATATTCTGGGTTTGATGCAATCAGCATAATCTATTTGTAAATGGGAGCATCTAGGAAACTACACCATTTTGGGGGAAATTCTCCTAGACTGGACTCTGAGCTGGACCTTCTTTATGATAGTATTAACACTTTTGGTAAGCAATGTTCCTGTTTTAAGCCTTGATTAGGAGGCTGATTGAGGTTTTAATATATCTTTCAAGGGATCCTGTATAATTTTGACATACAAGGGGAACATCTCATTGGAGCAAAGTCTTTAAGGCAGCATTTTACCGTAATGAATCAAATACTTTTTTTACGGTCAACTAACAATACAGTGGAACCTTAAATTCTCTATGTCTTTCCACTGGTTGTGTTATGGTAGAGGTATGGTTTTCTACAGACCACTGCTTGTGAAATCTCACCTGTTCCCTTCTAATATCTCATCAGGGATCTATAACATCTTCAATGTATGGGCAGATTATTCTCATACAGGGAAAAAGTAGGCAGATAGTGGTTATTCATCTTCCCTTAGTTGTATTTTCTTAGTAATAATAATATTTTTCCATGCTTTTAGTATCTTTTCCTTCTTCAGATATAATGAGTATCAATCCTGTATGTCTAGTATAGATCTCCTCTGTATATACTTGGTCTAGCACAGCTACTTTTCCCATCTTTGTTTTCTTCAGCACCACTTCCAGTTAATCTGGCACTACACTTAGGCAAGGACTATGTTAGAGTCCAAATGTCGTTGTTTCATTGTCTTCAGTGGCTTACCCACAACTGAAGATAAGCACTTTACTAGAGACTTCTTTCCAGGCTGATATTATGTTTGGCTATGGTTTAACTAGTTCAAATTCTACCTACAAGTCCTACTTTTCTATCTTGTCTACAAAGATACAGCTAAACAACACACTGCTTAAGCTCCTGGAAGAAAACCAAAAAGTAATAAAGGACAGGTCTAGTTATATTCATGTCTACAAGAAAATAATCATATTCACATCCTTGAATATCAAACTGGGAGTTTGAACTTTATTTTGCAATCAATGGAGAAAGTGTAAAGTGGTATTTTAAGGAGAAGAGTTGAAAAAATTATAGCATATTAATGTAATGGAATATCACTGCTTCATAAGGAATAAGAAATAAGAAGAATTCAGAGAGAATTGAGAAGACTTTGAATTGATGCAGAGCAAAGAAAGCAGAACCAGGGAAAAATACACAATTGCTACAATTATGTAAATGAAAATTATAGTAAAAGACAGTTGAACTCAGATTAATTGTAGTGAATAATCTTGATCCCAGAAAAAAGATGATGAAACATACTTAGTTTCTCTTAGTAGAGAGGTAGAGAGATACATAAGTGTAATGTTGCATATGTACTTAACTTGTCAGTTGTATTTGCTTAATGTTTTTTCTTTGTTACAAGAAAAGGGTTCAGTGGAGGAGGTGACAACTGGAAATAACACTGGAAGAACTGAAACATATCAATTTTGACAGTCTCACTGTAAAAGAGACCAGAACACAAAATGAAGTTATGGTTAAATCGATATATGCTTCACAGGTTCTCCTTGGAAAAGCTTTAAATAAAAGAAGTGGCACATCCAAAGGCAATAAGAAACATTTCAAAGGGACATTTGGTCATTTGGCACTACAGTGCAATAAGCACTTATAAAAAGACCATCATGAAAATCATAGAATTAATATAATAAATAATATTATTTCTGGTGGAGGATGAAGAGGTAATGGTATTCTATTAAGAACTTAATAACAAAGATATTCAATGACATTCTGATTATCAACATCAAGTAAGACACAAAACTGGGAGCCATATGCTTGCCAAAAGTGTTTGTTGCCAACTTGAAATATGTACAATGTAAAGTCCAAACAGTAGAAGAATTCTCTTTAGATGTTTTCCAGACATGTAAGTCTTCCAGATACCCATGTTTGCAGTTGACATTGGACACTGACATTGACTGCATCAGCCCTGGGACACTACAAAGATTCACAAATTAAATTCACAATTATTCAAAAGTCTAGCCAATCTACACAGGAAAAAACGTAGATGAAGAATGTCTGAAAAGCTGTTGGATGGATGACTCATAGAGCTGGTCTGACAGAATACATCTCTTAACAACTGCAGGTAGACAACGAGCTGACCAGAAAGAAAGTAGCCTGGGTTGTCTTTGATAATGTGCCTTTAATATTATTTTAATGCTTCAACTTTCTTTAATATTATTTTAATGCCTCAACTTTTCCCTGAAATAAAGATCCATCTTTTTAACATTGATACTCTTCTGATGAATCTATATAGCTGTGAATCACTGAATACTACAAAGAGCAGTAAAAAGGTACGGGGGAAGAATGATAAGGTTGCAACATACTGTATATGTGTAGTGGATTTTTATAGGACTCCAATAGAGACATATGACTGGAAAAGGAGGTAGTGTGCTCATGAGAAAGAAAGAAAAGAGTGACAGACTAGATGCTCTGCTGTCCCTTGTACAATGTTAAGATACCAAGAGGAAGGCCCCAGCACACTGTGGACTCCCCATGAAAGATCTACTACAGGACATGAACAAGAGTCTCACAAGATGGGAAGGTATGAACAAGTTATCCGTACCATCAGAGGAATTAACCACAGGAAAAAAAAATTTTTCAGAGGAATGTACTAATTTTTGAGAAACCAGACATACCTGTAGAGTGATTATTTTTAGTGAAGCTACTGAGCAGTTTGTGATTTTAGTAATTTCCATTTGAACTTTCAATTTCCTGTTAAAATCCTTCATCTTAAATATTATTGCTATTTCTGATCAGTAGATATACTTTTATAAAGTTCTATCAATTAATTGCAAAAGTACATTTTGGCAACAGAATATACCTTTAAAAAGAGGTGAAATAAAAAGGGCAAAGAGAAAGAATTTTACTCAAAATATATCACCTGCAAAATTGCTAGTAACATATATTAAAGGGAGACAGATGGGAAGTAAGAGCTGGTTTCTACCTCTGGTTCTGTCACCAAGCTGCATGACCTTAAGCAAAAACTTTTCTGGGGCTCACTTTCCTCATCTATAAAATGTCAGGTGTAATTAGATATCTCTAAGTTTCATTTTAGCTTTAAATGTTATAATGCTAAACTCTATTTTTTCTTTCCATGTAAGTGACAAGAACAGAAGGCTACAAATGGCAACCAAATTGAAAAAGAACTATAGGGAACAATATTTTATTCTATGAATCCTGTATATGTATAATAGCCAATAAGATGGCTCTTTCAAGATTGTTTACAGATAGTTACAATTTAGGGACTTCACATAAGCAGCCTTTTCCCATTTTTAAAACATGGATATTGCTGAAATGTCAAAGGCTGTAACAGTGCCTGGAAGATTATGGTAATATTAAGATAAAAACATTCACCAAAAAAGAAACTACCACCCATTATCTGAATTCTTCAAGAGATAATCTAGTTTCAGTATAACAATCTGCTCATTCACATACAAAAAGCTAACACTAAGGGGGCAAAAGAACTCTGGTCCAATACAATGGTCAATATTAGTATCATACTAATAAGGTAAAAATCACACCTATTTGTGCTGTTAACTTTGTAGGAAGGTTTGTTTGGATATCTCTTGTATCAAACAATATGTCTCAATTAAAAAAAAATAACACTGGCTTATGAGTCTCTGAGATCACATCCTGAACAGTGTTCAGGTGTAAGTGCCACATTTTAGAAAAGGCATATAAGCGGCACAGCATCTAAATAAAGGAGGACAACCCAAATGATGAAAAGCCTCAAGTTCATGCCATGAGGATCAGTTGAGGGAACTGTGAATATTTAGCCTGGAAAACGACAGACTTAGGAAGACAGGAAAATAATCCTTAAGTACTTGAGGTGCCATCCAAAATAACAAGGATAATATTTGTTTTGCTTAGTCCCAATGGATCAGAAGTAGGAACAATGAGTGAAAATTGCAAATTGGTAAACTGTTCTAATGAAAACTTTTCAAGCAATTAAAGTTAATTCAGAAGTGAAATGAGTTCCCCAGGAGGTGGTGGGACCTCCCATATTATAGATATTCAAGCAAAAATTGGATGACCACTTGTCAGGTATGTTTTATTAGGCATTTTATTCAACTATGGGTTGTAGATTAGATATCTAAAGTTCCTTCTAAAATCCTGAGATTCTGTGATTTATTTAAAGATGGTCAGGAACTTCTGACTATGTGCTTCAGAAATCAGTTAAGATCATTCCTTTCAAAGATGGCGGCTTGAAAGTAGGGACTTGCCTAGGGCTGTCCCCCAGGAACCTCCAAACACCGATAAAAAATGGCTCTCAACAAATTCTAGAACTGCAGAACCCACAGAATAGCAGAGGGAAGCAGGGCTCCAGCCCAGGACAGCCTGTGTGGTTGCTGGGTAAGGTCTATTGCACACGGAGCTGGGAGTGGAGTGGAGCAGAGCCCAGTGTGGGCTTTGCCTGGACCAAACAGACCAGGAGCTGGGCAGAACAGGCCCTAGCGCCCTGAATCAGTGAGCTGTGGCAGTAACCAGACTTCTCAACACACAGACAACAAAGACAACAGAGAAGGTTAGTGGGAAAAGCTGCAGGGACAGAGTGAAAGGAGCTTGTGGTTCGGCTACCACCCTGGGTGCAGCGGAGGTGGTACAGCTATAGAACTACAGCTGCAGGTGCTCCTGGCCCCAGGACCACCTGATGGGAGGAATTAAGTGGCGGATAAGAGCGGGAGTGCAGAGCCTGCTTAAGATCTGAGTCAGGTCCGGGTTGGTGGTTCTTGGGGGAGAAGGAGTGCTGGTATGGCAGAGCTTGCTGTGAGAAATAGCTCTGAAAACAACAGCGCATCCCGCCAAGCTTGGAACAAAGTACTCTCTATTCTACTAGCAGTCATACAAAACTCAAGTGTCAAGTAGTTGCCTGGGAACATGGCCAGGCAGCAAAAACAGACTCAGATTCAGACTCAGACTTTGGAATCTTTCTTTGCTAACAAAAAAGACCAAAACACACAGCCAGAAGAAGTCAACAAAGTCAAAGAGCCTATATCAAAAGCCTCCAAGAAAAACATGAACTGGTCTCAGGCCATGGAAGAGCTCAAAACGGATTTGGAAAAGCAAGTTAAGAGAAGTAGAGGAAAAATTGGGAAGAGAAATGAGAAGGATGCGAGAAAACCATGAAAAACAAGTCAATGACTTGCTAAAGGAGACCCAAAAAAATACTGAAAAATACACTGAAGAAAACAACACCTTAAAAAGTAGACTAACTCAAATGGCAAAGGAACTCCAAAAAGCCAATGAGGAGAAGAATGCCTTGAAAGGCAGAATTAGCCAAAAGGAAAAGGAGGTCCAAAAGACCACTGAAGAAAATACTACCTTAAAAGTTAGACTGGAGCAAGTGGAAGCTAGTGACTTGATGAGAAATCAAGATATTATAAAACAGAACCAAAGGAATGAAAAAATGGAAGACAATGTAAAATTTCTTATTGGAAAAACCACTGACCTGGAAGACAGATCCAAGAGAGATAATGTAAAAATTATTGGACTACCTGAGAGCCATGATCAAAAAAAGAGCCTAGATATCATCTTTCAAGAAATTATCAAGGAGAACTGCCCTTATATTCTAGAGCCAGAGGGTAAAATAGAAATTGAAAGAATCCACAGATCGCCTCCTCAAATAGATCCCCAAAAGCAAACTCCTAGGAACATTGTCGCCAAATTCCAGAGCTCCCAGATCAAGGAGAAAATACTGCAAGCAGCCAGAAAGAAACAATTTGAATATTGTGGAAAAACAATCAGGATAACACAGGATATAGCAGCTTCCACATTAAGGGCCCGAAGGGCTTGCAATACAATATTACGGAGGTCAATAGAGCTAGGATTAAAACCAAGAATCACCTACCCAGCAAAACTGAGTATCATGCTCCAAGGCAAAATATGGACTTTCAATAAAATAGAGGACTTTCAAGCTTTCTCAGTGAAAAGACCACAGCTGAATAGAAAATATGACTTTCAAACACAAGAATCAAGAGAAGCATGAAAAGGTAATCAAGAAAAAGAACAAGAAAAAGAAATTGCAAGGGACTTACTAAAGTTGAACTGTTTTGTTTACAATCCTACATGGAAAGATGATGGGTATGATTCATGAGACCTCAGTATTAGGGTAGCTAAAGGGAATATGCATATATATATATATATGTTTATGTATATATATGTACATGTGAGTGTGTATGTATGTATATATGTATGTGTGTGTGTATATATATATATATATATATATATAGAGAGAGAGAGAGAGAGAGAGAGAGAGAGAGAGAGAGAGAGAGCGGGCACAGGGTGAGTAAGATGCAGGGAAGATATCTAAAAGAAATAAAATCAAATTAAGGGATGAGAGAGGAATATATTGAGAGAGGGAGAAAGGGAGAGATAGAATGGGGTAAATTATCTCACATAAAAGTGGCAAGAAAAAGCAGTTCTGTAGGAAGGGAAGAGGGGGCAGGTGAGAGGGAATGAGTGAATCTTGCTCTCATCAGATTTGACCTGAGGAGGGAATACCATACATACTCAATTGGGTATCTTACCCCACAGGAAAAAAGGAGGAAAAAGATAAAAAAAGGGGGGATGATAGAAGGGAGGGCAGATGGGGGTGGAGGTAATCAAAAATGAACACTTTCAAAAGGAGACCGGGTCAAGGAAGAAAATTCAATAAAGGGGGATAAGTTAGAAAGGAGCAAAATATAGTACATGATACATGAGTAGTGTGGAAGGGTTATATATAATGATACGAATGTGGCCTATGTTGAATTGCTTGACTTCATAGGGAGGGTGGGTGGGAAGGAAAGAGGGGAGAGAATTTGGAACTCAAAGTTTTAAAAACTGATATTCAAAAACAAAAAAAAAAGTTTTTGCATGGAACTAGAAAATAAGATACACAGGCAATGGTACGTAGAAATTTATCTTGCCCTACAAGAAAAGAAGGGAAAAGGGGATGGGAGGGGAGTGGGGTGACAGAAGGGAGGGCTGACTGGGGAACAGGGCAACCAGGATATACATCATCATCTTGGAGTGGGGGGGAGGGTAGAAATGGGGAGAAAATTTGTAATTCAAACTCTTGTGAAAATCAATACTGAAAACTAAATATATTAAATTAAAAAAAAAAGTTAAAAAAGTACCCAAACCAGGTAGAGTCAAAACAGAGAAAGAAAATTATGGACCAATTTCCCTAATGAATATTGATGCAAAAATTTTAAATAAAATATTAGCAAAAAGATTGCAGCAATGTATCATGAGAATAATACACTGTGACCAGGTAGGATTTATTCCAGAAATGCAAGGCTGGTTCAATATTAGGAAAACTATTAGCATAATTGACCATATCAACAACAAAACTAGCAGAAACCATATGATCATCTCAATAGATGCAGAAAAAGCCTTTGACAAAATACAACACCCATTCCTATTAAAAACAGTAGAAAGCATAGAAATAAATGGAGCCTTCCTTAAAATTATAACTAGCATCTACCTAAAACCATCAACAAGCATTATTTGTAACGGGGATAAGCTAGATGCATTCCCAATAACATCAGGGGTGAAACAAGGACGTCCATTATCACCCCTACTATTCAATTTGGTACTAGAAACGTTAGCTGTAGCAATAAGAGAAGAAAAAGAAATTGAAGGAATTAGAATAGGCAAAGAAGAAACTAAATTATCACTTTTTGCAGATGATAGGATGATTTACTTAGAGAATCCTACAGAATCAAGTAAAAAACTACTTGAAATAATAAACAACTTTAGCAAACTTGCAAGATATAAAATAAACCCACATAAATCCTCAGCATTCCTATACATTACTAACAAAGCCCAACAGCAAGAGATAGAAAGAGAGATTCCATTCAAAGTTACTGTAGACACTATAAAATGTTTGGGAGTCTATCTGCCAAGACAAACCCAGGGCCTATATGAACATAATTATGAAACACTTTTCATACAAATAAAGTCAGATCTAAATAAATGGAAAAATATCAGTTGCTCATGGTTAGGCAGAGCTAATATAATAAAAATGACAATTTTACCTAAATTAATCTATCTATTCAGTGCCATACCAATTGAACTACCAAAAAATTATTTTATAGAGCTGGAAAAAATAATAACAAAATTCATCTGGAAGAACAAGAGGTCTAGAATATCTAGGGTATTAATGAAAAGAAATGTTAGAGAAGGTAGCCTAGTCATACCAGATATTAAACTGTACTATAGAGCAGCAGTCATCAAAACTACCTGGTACTAGCTAAGAAACAGAGTTGTGGATCAGTGGAATAAGGATAGGAACACAAGATGGAGAAGGCAACAACTACAGCAATCTACTCTTTGATAAACCCAAAGAGGCCAGCTTCTGTGCTAAGAATTCACTATTTCACAAAAACTGTTGGGAAAATTGGAAAATGGTAGGGCAGAAACTGGGCATAGACCAATATCTTACACCATATACCAAAATAAAGTCAAAATGGGTTCATGATTTAGGAGTAAAGGCTGATACTATAAGTAATTTGGGAGAGCAAGAAATAGTTTACTTATCAGATTTATGGAAAAGAAAAGAATTCATGACCCAACAAGAGATAGAGAGCATTACAAAATGCAAAATGGATAATTTTGATTATGTTAAATTGAAATGTTTTTGTACAAAAAAAGCCAATGCAACAAAAATTAGGAGGGAGGGAAGAAAATATGGAACTCAAAATTATGTAGAAACAAGTGTTGTAAACTAAAAATAAAAAAAAATTCCCCCCCCCCCAAAAAAGAGCCTAGATATCATCTTCCAAGAAATTATCAAGGAGAACTGCTCTGATATTCTAGAGCCAGAGGGTAAAATAGAAATTGAAAGAATCCACCAATTACCTCTTGAAAAAGATCCCAAAAAGAACTCCTAGGAATACTGTAGCCAAATTCCAGAGCTCCCAGATCAAGGAGAAAATACTGCAAGCAGCCAGAAAGAAACAATTTGAGTATTGTGGAAACACAATCAGAATAACCCAAGATCTAGCAGCTTCTACATTAAGGGAATGAAAGGCTTGGAACATGATATTCCAGAGGTCAATGGAGCTAGGATTAAAACCAATAATCACCTACCCAGCAAAACTGAGTATCATGCTCCACGGCAAAATATGGACTTTCAATAAAATAGAGGACTTTCAAGCTTTCTCGGTGAAAAGACCAGAGCTGAATAGAAAACTTGACTTTCAAATATAAGAATCAAGAGAAGCATAAAATGGTAAACAAGAAAGAGAAATCATAAGGGACTAACTAAAGTTGAACTGTTTTGTTTACATTCCTACATGGAAAGATGATGTGTATAATTCATGAGACCTCAGTATTAGGGTACCTGAAGGGAATATATATACATACATATAAATATATTTTATATATATACATATATATATATATGTATATATATATGTCATACATAGACAGAGGGCACAGGGTGAGTTGAATATGAAGGGCTGATATCTAAAAACAATCAAATTAAGGGATGAGAGAGGAATATATTGAGGAGGGAGAAAGGGAGAGATAGAATGGGGTAAATTATCTCGCGTAAAAATGGCAAGAAATAGCAGTTCTGTCGGGAGGGAAGAGAGGGCAGGTGAGGGGGAATGAGTGAGTCTTGCTCTCATTGGATTTGATCTGAGGGGATACCATACACACTCATTTGGGTATCTTACCCCACAGGAATGAAAGAGAAAGGAGATAAAAAAGGGGGAGACCATAGAAGGGATGACAGATAGGGGGAGGAGGTAATCAAAAACAAACACTTTTGAAAAGGGACAGGGTCAAGGGACAAAACTGGATAAAGAGGGATAGGATAGGAAGGAACAAATATAGTTAATCTTTCACAACATGAGTATTGTGGAAGAGTTTTGCATGACGATACACATGTGGCCTATGTTGAATTGCTTGCCTTCTTAGGGAGGGTGGGTGCGGAGGGAAAAAGGGAGAGAATTTGGAACTCAAAGTTTTAAAAATTGTTCAAAAAAATGTTTTTGCATGCAACTAGGAAATAAGATATACAGGCAATGTGGCATAAATATCTATCTTGCCCTACAAGAAAGTAAGGGAAAAGGGGATGGGGGGAGCGCGGTGAGAGAAGGGAGGGCTGACTGGGGAACGGGGCAATCAGAGTATATGCCATCTTGGAGTGAGGGGAGGGTAGAAATGGGGAGAAAATTTGTAATTCAAACTCTTGTGAAAATTAATGCTGAAAACGAAAAATATTAAATAAATAAATAATGATTTAAGCTAAAAAAAGATCATTCCTTTCTGTATAACTTTATGGATCTTGTCAAGGATTCAGGGTAGAGTTGAAAAGATCCACTTCAACCCTGTAAAGAACTGGAAATCTTAACTGACACTGCGTGAGAAATGTCTATGTTATTTATATAATCACACAGTTAACAGCAGCTTATAACTGTGAAACCACTGAAATAGTATAATAAATATTGCTGTTAAATTATTTTTCTTTTTAATGAACAACTACTTTGTCCTTCTTACAGTGTTTGGACTAGTATGAATAGCTGAATATAATAAAGTGTTTATGGTGCAGTAAATACTGATCAAGCCCTTCATTGAAATTAGGACACATGGAATTAAATGCCAATTCAGATACCTGCTAGCTGTTTCATCATATCCAAGTCGCAACCTAAGTCTTAGTTTCTTCTGTTAAGCAAGGATAACACATAATATATCACAGTTGTGAGGAAATCACTTTGCACACTTTAAAGCTATGTTAGAAGCTATATAAATGTGAGTTACTGTGTGATGTTCTTAGGGGGAAATTCAACTTTAGACCTTTTACAATACCAAATTGCTTTGTTATGAGTAATAAATGAGATTTCTAGGAGAACGTGTTTTATTTTTCTTAGGTGAAAAAGACCTTAGAAACTTTTAATTGCTCTATGATGCTGATAAAATTTGGACAGCTCCATTTAAAAAAAAAATATCTCTGAGTTAATGAAATGCTGTTCCTATTTGTATAAACTCAATTTCTTTACTTATGTACTTATCACAAGGATCAATAACTTTTCAGAAGTAGCCTGCCAATTTTTCATTTATTCATTCATAAAAGTAAAAAGCAAAGAGTAAAGGTGAAAAAATGGCTTGAGGGTGTTCAGCCTTCACCTTTGACACCTAACCTCCAACAGAGTCTTTAAACCAGAAAACATCCAGCCCCAAAGATGTGAAATGACAACTGGACTCAATAATCCAATAAACAGAAACATAGTTGGGGATTCCCCAGGAGCACATTCCCAGTAAATGTGGACTTCTCAGCAGCATAGCAAATCAAGCAACAAAAATTTACCTTATTTTAAAGGGGATGAATGTGTTATTTTACATGAAGGAATAGCATCCTTTGAACTTGTAGATTCTTGGGCTCCCATGGTTGTCTTACACCTGTTATCAGGTTACTCTTAACCAGTTATCAGGTTACTCCTAACTACTCCTATTGCTTGTTATAGCTATCTTACACCCTGCTGTCACTATTTCAAGTATTATGGTGGCTGTTTTACAATAAAATTGTTGTACTTAAATATGAGATTTTAAGAGGACTGCTCAATAAAATGTGATTCATCTTACCTAGGAGCCACATTCCCCACTTTCCCCAACATAACATACCTCTAACTTTAAGAGTACATCCATGAAAACAGAATTTGGTTTTTTTTTAAAGCAAATTTCATTGAATCACCAAATTTTAGAATTTGAAAGAGAACTTAGAGGACATCCAATCTGCCTTGTTTTACAGATAAAGAAATTGGGCCTAGATATCTCAAGTGTTTTTTAATCTCTTTTAGGTCACAAACTCTTTCAAAGCAGACATCATATTTCCTCTAACAGTCCAAGTTCAGATAATTAATAAATATTAACTGGAATGGAAGTAATTTAAATTATTTAAGAAAATATCCATGAGTGAAAATTACAAAAGAAAACTATATAATAATAGTGGGTAGTTCCTGTAAATTGTTACCAAAATCAAGCATCCTGATTTTTTGCCAATAGTTCTCTCCAGAGGCTGGAAGATATCAAAATAAAGTTTAGTTTTCAATGACATAACTTTTAAGGCATGTAGGTAAAACAACCCTAAGCTTGACCACATAATATCACTCTAGCAGACAGAACTATGGTGGGCTGTACCAAAATCAATAAAATCTTAATATGCTCTTCTAACTTGATGAACAGTCAAAATAAGGTCATTAGAATGACTAGAAATCTGACTGATTCTGTAGCAAAGCTAAAATCCTACTCAGAATGACTTTCTATCTATCTATGCACACATAACTTCAGGCTGAGAAGTGCACATGAAAAAGTTAAGAAAAAATAATTTTTTAAAAAAAGTTTTCTCTTTACAATTCAAGGGCTTAGGCAACTGATAAGAATGTAAAAATGAGAGGAAATGGAAGAATTAAAACCTTTTTTAAAAAGACTACCCTAACCCTAAATGCTACCACCCTGCAAGGAATCACTGAGAAAAGTCTGGGGTGTGATATTAAAGAAAGGTTAAGAACAAATGAAAGAATTTAGTATTAGTTCAGTTAAAGCTTAGAAATGAGTTTCTATACTTCTAGCATCCAATCACTTGTTAGAGGATCTATTTCTGAGAGTTCATGAGCTTATCTAGTACTAAAGGAATGTTGATTTCTAAAGAAAACTATTAAATACAAATATTCTCTTATCAGATTTCTCAGGCAAAGTGGAAAGATAGTTACAATGAGATTAAATCTAAAAATATGGAGTAGTCTATTATAAGACAGTCCTTTCATAATGCCCTTGGGCTGATTTTAAATGGTCACCCTGAAGGAACTGGACGATGTCCACCTACCTACCTTTCTAGTAGATACTAGAAATACTAATACGATGGAACTGTATTATTCCACAAAGGGCTCTTATTCAATTGACATTTCAGCAAATTTATTTTCTGATACCTTAAAGTCTAAATAAGAACAGATCTACCTCAAATAGGAACTATCCTTAAGAAAGTTCTCAAAAGCATGTGCATCACTTACCTACCTTTTCACCCAGCCTGTCTAACAATGTGTTTGTTCTAAAAAAGTAGAGGATCTTAAGATTCTGGTCCCTAAACTTAGTTTCTTATTTAAAAAAACAAAATCACACCAATCCAATAAGCCAGCATCCAAAGTATGCATTTTATCTACTATAGAATGACAAGGTAGAAAGAGTTTAATATCCCAATTGTAATTTATCTGTATCTTTATAATCAGTACTCTTTAACAGAATACTTGTATTATAACAATATGCATTTTGATTGCGAATACACAATGTGTCAGCCAAGTTATAGGATACTACATAGCCTTTTCTGAGCTAGGTAAATTTTATAACATTGTTTAGGTAAAGGACTTATCGGACATACATTTTTAGACATGACCAAAGTGGAAATTTGTTTTTTCTTTATTTGCTTTAAGAGTCTAGTTTTTCTTTTTCTTTCTTTCTTTTTCATTTCAGATGGGAGGGACAGAAAATAAATTCTTGTTAATTTTTAAAAATTAAAGGTTTTTTTTTAAAGAAACAAACCAAAAAACTCACATTACACTGTTTCCAAGAGCAAATACATTTCAAGTTTCTGTCAAATAGGTTTTAAAACTTTTGGGACCAAATAATTTTATCTGCATAGTGTTGGGGCTACGAAATTATTTATAACACTTCTTAGGCTCTTATTTGGCAATACCTTTTTCCCTTTCCTCTTGACAGCAAAGACCAAGACTGAATTTTGTCAATATGCTTGTTTCAGGATAGCAAAATTGGTACAAGGTACAGTTTCATTTGCCAAAATGGAATAAGACAAATTATCTTACCTCTTTTTCATCACTTTAATTATTACCTTCTGTATATGACTTCCAAGTCCCTCTCCAGCCTGGACTTCTCTCCTGAGTCCTAGTCTATTTTCCCTGCTTCAACATTAAGTTACTTCAAGCACATTTCTAAAGGCATACTCATCACTTTTACCCTAAGCAGGCTCCCCTTCCTTATCTCTGTTAATGTAATTATCATTCACTCAGGCTTAAAATCTTGGAGTCATTTTTTTAAGGACCTTAAAGTCCTTGAGAGTAAAGATTATTTCCTTATTTAGATTTTGTATTCCTAGCATAGTGCCTGGTACATAATTATTAGGGTAGTAGCCTATTAGTTTCCCTATCTCTAGTCTAAATATTGCCTTCCTATGAATATTACTTCATTTATATAACTCTACTATTAAAAAATTGTCAAAGGCTCCCCATTGCCTACAGGATAAAGTTCAAACTCAGTCCAGTACGATCTAATTCAACTATCTTTTTCAGTATTATCTTATAACATTCCTCTACATGAATCCTCTCCTCCAGCCAAAATAGCCTGTTCATTGCCTCCTGAACCTATCATGTACTCACTTACTCCTCAGGCCTTTACTTGGGCCACTCATCCTAAATGTAATGTTTTCCTGGTCTCCATTTCTCTTATTCATCCTCTAGGACAGGCCTGCATAACATACGCCAGTCAGTAGGTCAGATGTTGTGCAGGCCTGTTTTACATTCTCTACATTCTTCCTGGGCCACCCAAAATCCTTTGGCAGGGCAAGTGGCCCTGTGTTGTTCAGGCTTACCCTAAGGGAACTATACATAGTCAGTTTTGCTGAGGGATTTGCATTTTCCAGCAATGTAGTTCAGGCATGCTCTAAGGCCTACTTCTCTCTTTTCCACTAAGCCTTCCCTAACCATCCCAGGTAGAAATAATCTAACCATTCTTCTAATTTATGTGTAACTATAAAACACTATACAAATGTTACTCAGTTGTAACTCCCTAACAACAGAGCCTGAACATAGTGAGTTCTCAATTTCTGTGGATGGATATAAGAATTAATGAATTTATTAAGCATCAACTATGTGTCAGGCACTGCGCTAGGTGCCGGGACATAAAAGGCAGGAGAGGTAACATGTACATATGTATAGGGATAGAGATTGGGCCTGTGATTTCATTAACGAAGGAAATTCTTTTTATGAAGGCAGATCAGCACCTTCTCTGTAACTTATAGCATTAGCACAAGACTTCTTAACCTCTCCTGTGCCTTACATCCCTTTGATAGTCTGTTGAAGCTGTCATGAACCTCTTCTCAGAATTCTTTTAAACGCCTAAAATAAAATGCATAGCATTATAAAGGAAACTATTAAAATTGTTATCAAAATATTAAAAACAAAACCAAACACAAGTTTACAGATCTTGGGTTTACAGGTTAATAATGCCCAGAGTACTGAAAGTTTAAGTGACTTCCCCAGGGTCACATATCTAGAGTGTATCAGAGGTGGAACATAAACACTGGTCTTATTGACTCCAAGGCTGGCTCTATCCATTACCTGACGTGGCCTGTCAACTATAATAAAAATATATAACATACACAAAATAAATACAAAGTAATTTTCCTTCAAGGAATGAGGACCTTGGAGGGAATCAAGAAAGGCTTTGTGTAGAAGATGGCATCTATGCTAAACTCTGAAGGAAAGCAGGGTTTCTAAGAGGAAGAGATGAAGGAGTGCATTTTAGGTGTGAAGACAGGCTGTGCAAAGATATAAAGATGAGAGATGGAATCTTATGAGTGAAGAAGAGCCAGAGGGGTAGCTTGGCTGAACTGAAGAGGAAAGGAAACAACTTATCAAATGTTGCAGAGAAGTCAAGAACAATGACCCTGAGGAAAACACTGATATCAGAGTGGGCAATTAAGAAATCACTGGTAACTTTCAAGAGTGCATTCTGATTGCTGAGATGCAATTCAGAAGCCAGATTGCAAAGGGTTGAAAAATGAGAGAAGAGCAAAGTCAAGCAATGACTGTGGACAGCTTTTTCTAGGAGTATGGCTGTGGAAAGGAGGAGAAATACTGGACAATAGTTAGAGGGAGAAAGGTAGGATCCAGTGACTTTTTTTTTTAACAATGAGGGACATCTAGGCATATTTGTAGGCAGCCGGGGGAAAAGTACATAGAATGGGAGAAGACAGGAGGGGAAGGCAAAAATATTTATTAAGCACCTACTGTACTGTAAGTACTTCACAAATATTATGATTTCGTGGGAAATCTGCCATAGCAGACAGGAAGGTATAGTATCAAGGGTATATATGTATAGAAGGGCAAACTTGGGTGAGAAAAAGGACCATCTATCAGAATTGCAGTAAAAGGAGAGAACGGGAAATAATAATATCAAATAGTTTCGAAATGTAGAAAAGAGTAGAGAAAGATCAAGAAGAATGGAATTTATTTTTTCAGTAAAATATAAGTCAAAGTCCCCTGAGAAAGTAGGAGGCAAAGGTGGAAGGAAGGCTTCAGGAAAGCACAGAGAATAAAGAATATGGAAGTCTTTATAGGTAAAGAAAAACAAAATCAATTAGGGAAGAGTAAAAGGAGAGTAAGAGGTCAATTAAGATTAGATAACATAAATCTGAAGTATTTTCAGCACAGCTGCCTGACCTCCTCCAGCACAACACATAAGTAGGAGCACAGAAAGAGATGATTCAAGTAATCCAGGGTTGAAATTAGGCAATGCATGAGTGGTGATAGGACAAGGTGGCAAGGGACTTGAGAGTAGAGGAATTCGGTGTTGAACTGGTTAGTTATAGTGTTGAATGGGAAGAGAAAAAAAATTGCCATTGCTAGAGCAATGATAATAGTCTGGGAAAATACAGAGTGATGGTTAGAGATAATGGTGAGAATGAAGAATAAGTTTAGGACAAGGGATGGAACAGGGAGAGATGGAATTAGAGGATATTATGATCAGATAAAGGAATTTCAGAATTCTCAATATGAAAGAGGAATATTTGTGTATGATGTAGAGATCAAGGATGAGACCATTTCTATACCTCTGTGTGTAGGTGTGGTGGAATGGAAAAGGCCATGGGAATTAATGAGATTGAGAAACTGGGAGGCTATTTTCAGGGAACATCAGCATGTATTAGCCCCCTAGTACAAGGAGGCATGGGGGAGAAGGGAAAGGAAGACTATGAGCCAGGCACTAAACTCCTTGAGAAAGGAAGAGAATCTAGATTGAGTTATATAATAAGATATAGTGAACCTTAAAGCCAGAGGGGTTGCTGACTGATGGCAGCAAAGGGACAGACTGGAATTTGCAAGAAGTTAAAAATCTGTTGTTCAGTTTGGAAGAAGAAATAGTATTGTAGGATCTACAGGATATAATTACCTCTTTCTAGCTCTTTTCGGTAAAGGTTCATTTTAGCAAAAAAGATATTATAAATGAAATTAAATCACTGGTAATCCAAAACAGAGGACCTTAGAGACCCTTGGGAAGTAAAAAAATAAAGAGCAGTTAATTCCTGACCAACAAAACTGATATGGGCATAGTCCATCCACACCTGGAGAGAGCTTCTATTATAGAGGCTGAAACTTGATCTAATGCTCCAGGTGAACAACTCAGCTGTGATTACATTAGAAATGGCAAAGTCTCATGAAACACCCATCTCCCACATTTCTTGCTTGATTTAACCAACTGAGTTTCTACTCTACTTTTTCTCGTTCTCTAAGGATAAGGTCATGGTCTAGAGTTGAACAGCTCCATATTAAAATTCACCAGCTGTCATTTTACTCAATATACACAGCAGCAAGTGTTGCAAAGCCAAATGTGACCTTTTATTTATAGCAAAGCTAGAATAAAACTGAAACTCCACGTGATTCCTCACATGTATGTGTTTACATATACAAACCTGTGCAAATTTACTACATAAACATAATTTAATAGTGATCCAAGGAAATATCAGTTTATTTCAAAATTGAATTATGATAAACTCTGCTGTGAGATTTCATATAAACACAGTCTTAAAGCATTATATAATTGCCAACTATTATTATTTTACATAAGGTCAATATGTACATACATATACATGTATATACATTTTATACCAATAAAGGAATTCTTAATTCTTTCAATTCTAAAGCAATAGATGCCAAAGAAGTATATTCCACTTAATCATGCCACACATAGTATCTTTGGTATAATTCTTTTGCTGCACTTTACAACAAGATAGAAAGTACTCAGACAAGTTTCTATGAATATATCACTGCTAAAAATTGTGATTAAAAACGCACATAAAATATTTTCAATGCAAAGCCTTACAGAATCATATAATTTAAGAGATGGAAGAGACCTCAGCAGCCATACAGTCCAGTCCATACACAAAAAGAATATCCACTATACCCTACTTGACAAATGGTTGAACAGCCTATGCATGAAGACCCCCCAAGAAGGAGGAACCCACAGTCTCTTGGGGAAGCCCGTTTCCCTTTCGAGCAATTCAAACTGTCGGTTAAATTTTTCCTGATATCAAGTCTAAATGTGCCTCTTTGCAATTTCTACTCATTGCTCCTGGTTTTGAACAAGTCTAATCCATCTCCTACAGGACAATCCTTCAAATATTGATAGGTCCTCCCTGAATTATTGCCAGGGCAGGCTAATCATGTTTATTACCTCCTTCAAGCAGTCCCTATATATCATGTGTTCAAGGCCCCTCCCATTCCAGTTGCCCTCCTTTGGGAATACTACAATTTATCGATGTCTTCCTTAAACTAGAGTGGCCAGTACTGAACATAATACTCCAGATGAAGTCTGACAAGAACAGAGTATAGTGGGACTATACCTACTTATTTCTGGAAGCTATGCTTCTCTTAATATAGCCCAAGATCTCATTAGCTTTTTTGGCTGCCACATTACATATATGACTCATATTGTGCTTGCAGTCCACTAAAACCTCTAGATCTTTTTTAGAACAACTGCTATCTATTCACGCCTTCCTCATCTTATGCTTGTAAAAGTTGATGTTTTTGTATCCAAGCACAAGACTACATTTATTCCTATTGAATTTCACTTTATTATATCTAATCCAATGTTTTAGCTCAGAGGTGTCAAACATGGCTACATGCGGCCCACAACATTCCTGAGTGTGGCCCCAAATAGATTAAAATGTAATTGGGAAATATTTTACAAAATAAGTAAAAATACAAGGAATGCTAATAAATAAAACATAGATAAATTTAATATGTGAATTTCTAAGTCAATATGTGGCCTGAAGAAATCCTTATGTATGGTTAGTGGCAAGTTTCTAATTGAGTTGTTCTAGCCTGTCAAGATTCTTTTGGAACCTTACTGTGTCCTCCACTATGGTAACTATGGTAACTTTGTGTCATTTGCAAATCTGATGAGAATATCATCTAGGCCAGACCTTCATCTCACATACCTAATACTTGCAGGCATCCCCCAAGATTTTGTCTTGGGCCTTCTTTTCCTTTATATTGATGATCTCATCAGTTCTCATGGTTTTAATTATCATCTCTATGCAAATGATTTTCAGATCTATTTATGCAGTCCTAACCTTTCTCCCAACATCCAGTTTCACATCTCCAACTACCAGGTACCAGGTACCAGGATGTACCTATTAGACATCTTGAATTGAATGTCTTAAAATCAATATATCCAAAACTGAATTTATTACCTTTGTCTCTCAAACCTACCCATCTTCTTAATTTCCCTATTACTGCTGATGGCACCACCATCACCTCAGTCACAAAGGTTTCCAACCAAGGTATCATCCTGATCTCCTCATTCTCACTCATCCCTCATTTCCAATCAGTTGTCAAGTCTTCTAGTTTTTTACCTTTGTAATGTCTATATGCTTCCTTCTCTGACACTACAACCACCTTGGTATAGGCCCTCATTGCCTAATACCTGGACTACTGACAATAGTGTGAAGATTATTTTCACTGCAAGTCTTTCCTCACTTCCACCTATCTACTCTGCTGTCAAATTGATCTTCCCTGAGCACAGGTTTGACCATATAGCCCCTTTATAAACTCCAGTGGCTCCTATCACATCCAGGATCAAATACAAAATTCTCTGTTTGGTTTTCAAAGCCCTTTGTAATCCCATGCTTTCCCACCTTACTGCTCTCTGTGTACTTTGCAACTGACAATGGCCTCCCTGCTATTCCTCATATGACACTCCATCTCTGGACTTTGAGCATTTTCACTGGCTATCCTCCATGCCTAAAATTCTCTGTTCTCAGTTCTACCTTCTAACTTCCTTTAGGTCTCAGCTAAAGTCCCACTTTCTGCAAGCAGCCTTTCTCAGTCCTCCTTAACTTTAGTGCCTTCCCTCTAAAACTCCCTTCCAATTTATCTTTTTTATATCTTGTTTGTGCATAATTGTTTGCATATTTGTGTCTCTGGAGAGCAGGGACTCGGTTTTGCCTTTCTTTGAATTCCTAGTGCTTAGCACAGTGCTTGGCATATAACAGGCATGTTATAATGGCTATTTGACTGACTAACAGCACAGGATAAAGCAGTGATTCTTGGGATGCACGAGTTGTTTTTAGATATGCCCTTTGCACTTGTCTCTTTTCTGGTACTCCAATGACAATGTTGGCTGAGCCACCCCCCACAGCAAGGACTAACTAACGTTCACCCAAATTTTACCTCTTGAAATGGTGAATCTGTTATACCACTAGTCAGGACAAGCTTTGTAAAACAACTTATCAGAAGTGATACAAAATGCTTAGAAAAATCTGAGTATCACCAGAGCTTGCACAGAAAAACATTTGACAATCAGAGGGAAATAAATGTAATACATAAGCCATTATAAATAATTAAAGATGTAAATATGAAGTTTACCACTTATATGTACAGTTAATCCTGTCACCGCATAGCCTTATCTCTTGGGTGACTTAGAGGAAAGGTATAAAATAAAGTCACTGTGTGAATAATTACCCATTCAAATTGCCTGATTACGCTGTAATTTACACTCTAAAAATAACAATTTCACAAACATCAACACTTCATTAGTTGCCTGAGTAGCATACATGAGATTTTACGACATGGTCCGTTATGTAACTATGCACTGGAATAAAGCCATGAAATGGAGAAAAATTCATTTTCAGAAGCTGTCCTATTATAATAGGACATTACTCTAATGATAACCAGAAGAGTTCTTATTCTTTAAGCTGGAACTGAAAGTACTTAAATTACCTGGCTGGATTTCCATGAGGAAATAGATATTTTGTCTATTTCAAAGCTGATTTTCAGACTTGAGAGGACTTTCAAATTTAGTTGATATTAGTCAAATCCTCTCTTTGATTCTCAACTGAAAAACTATAAATTGTCAACTTCTAAGCATACCTTTTTAAAAAAAATCTGAGTTAAATGAGCTCTAGGGAACATACTGTTTTAACACCCATATACCCACTTAAAAAACTCAGAAGGCCTGAAAATAGGATAAATTCAATTTAAAAGAAAAAAATGTCAGCTAAAAAAAAAACCATAAAAAGTTTGAGTTTAACAAATTTTAAAACGCCTTCCTGCTTTGAAAACCTCTTCTATCTGCTCCAGCTAAGTATAAACACTGGTCGTTTCTCATTTTTTATATTTGCATGTGTCCCAATAAGCACTAACTTACTGCTAAAAATGTAGTCTCTCAGATTGAACCCTGCTGGGTTTCAGACACAAGAAAGTTCTGCTCAAAATGTAAACACTTTGAAATAACAATCAGTTGAAATCAATTATTTTTCTTCTGAAGCAAATATACATTAAGAACAAGAATGAATAAAAAATAAACCACTCTGAAGTGAGATGGACTGCACGGGCCAAAGCTTCTAAGATGAGGTTAAGGCTTCTTGAACACATTTCTTTTCACATCTAAATTCTGAGAGAGCTGTTCAAAAAGTTGGATGAATCAAATATTTCAACAAATAGACTCAGTTTTATGAATCTAGAGGCTGACATGATTCCATAGCATTTATTTTCCTGCCTTTCTTTCTTTTTGCCGATCTCCATTTGTTATTTGTGTCTGCTAATACAGGTTTCCAATCCTCCTCCTCCACATCTTGCTGCATGTGCTGCTCACCAGTTGTCTGCTAGCTGTCTACCTCTATCCCAGAGAGCAATACAACAAAATCACAAGTCTGCTCACTCACACACCCCGCTTATCTTTGATGTCAACATTCCTTAAAACATAAAGTATGCTTGCCTAAAGATCTTTGTTACTTTAGGGTACAGAGATTTCTATATGCTCTAGTATTTCTGGTCAATTTAATAAATAAAACTGAACCGAATGGAGTAAATGTTTGTAATGACTACTTAGATTATTGACAACATCCCTCATACCAAAGTATCTTTGGGATAACTGAGGTCATCACTACTCTGGAAAATGGAGTTGTTATCAGGTTTTAAATTACTGCAACTTTTAATTTCTTATTGATTGCTTACAGCAGGAATATCCAAACAGTTAACTGGGATCTACCATTAAACTCTGAAGTGCTCCAGAATTCCCAACAGGGAAGTACAACTGGCAATGACACATAAGTCCCCATCCCTTTTACCCAGCAGACCTCAAATTTTGAGGGAAACAAAAAGTAACTCTTCTTCACAAAAGGATGAGAACCTTCAGCTTAAAGAAATGATCATTAAATTAGACTAAGTGATACTTTTGAAAATATGAAAAGTAGTATAAAGTATAAAATTATAAACTTTAACTCAAATAAATTAACTTTTTCTCTTCTCCTTCTATCTCTACTCTTATTTGGTAATCTCATAAGCTCCCACTGATTCAATTATCATCCCTATGCAGATGCTACTTGGACTTATTTATCTAGCCCTCTTTTCTGACCTGTAATTTCACATCACCAACAACCTACCATCAATTCCCTCACCCTGTATCACATGAAAAGGTAGCCCATTCCCTTGGCTAAAGCAAATCCCTCTACAAACCCCCTTCATGCCATTCCATTCTGTCCTCTCCAGAAGAATACCCCCTTGTTATCCCAACTGTCCCACTAAGCTTCAATCTTTTCTTGTCTACTGGGGGCTTCCGTTTCCCCTGCAAACACACTTAAGTATAATCCATCCTCTAAAAAAACCTTTACTTCATCCTTACCATCTCTCCCTTAGCAATTGTCTTATATTTCTCCTCCTTTTTGGGGCTAAACTCCTTTCAAAAGCCATCTACAACTGGTGCTTCCACTTTCTCTCCTCTCACTCTCTTCTAAACCCCCTTGAAGTCTGGCTTCCAACCTTATCATTTAACTGAAACTGCTCCCTCCAAAAATCTTTCAACAGACAAATTTCATAGCCTTTTCTCAACCTTCAACTTTCTTGACTTCTCTGTGTCCCTTGATACTTCTTCGACTAGTTCCTCTCTAGCTAGGCTTTTGTAACACTATTCTTTTCTGATTGTCCTTCTACCAGTCAGACGGCTCCTTCTCAGCCTCCTTTCTTGGATCTTCATCCTCACTGGTCACACCTGAAAGAATTCTAACTGCGGGTGCCCCACAAGGGTCTGTCCTGGGACCTATTCTCTACACTACTTCACTTGGTGATCTCATCAGCACCCATGGATTCAATTATCATCTCTATGTAGATGATTCTCAGTTCTATTTATCAATAGATAACTTCTCTTTTGACCTCTAGTATCCAACTATGAAGCAGACATCTAAAATTGAATATCCTGTAGACATCTCAAACTCAAACATATTGAAAACAGAATGTCATTACCTTTCTTCCAGAATCCTCCCCTCTTCTGAATTTCCCCTTTACTGCTCAAGCCACCATCATCTTTCTAGTCACCTTAGCTCCCAACCTAGGGTACCATCCTTGACTCCTCATTCATTTACCCCCCCTCTTCCTGCCCTACCCCACCCCCATCCAGCCTGCTGCCAAATCCTGTTGATTATACCTTCACAATATCTCTGTCTCCTCTCCACTCACACAGCCATCACCCTGGTGCATGTCCTCATTTCCTCATACTTGGACTAATACAAAGCCTTATGGTTGGTCTCCAACCCTCAAGTCTCTCCCCACTCCAGTCCTTCCCTCCACCCGGCTGTCAAAGTCAGCTTCCTAAGGTGCAAGTCTGACCATATTACTCCCCCACCCAAAGTCCAGTAGGTCCCTGTTACTTTCAGGTTCAAATATAAAATCCTCTATTTGGCTATTAAAGCTATTGACAATCTGGCCCCTTCCTATCTTCGCAATCTTTTTACACCACACTCCCTTCAATGTACTCTAAGATCCAGCAATAGTGGCTGTCTTGCTGTAACTTGCATACAGCACTCCACCTCCTGCCTCCACAACTTTTCATCAGCTATTCCCATGCCTGGCATGCTTTCTCTTTCTCCCCTTCCTATTGGCCTCCTAGCTTCCCTCAAATCTCAGCTCAAATTCCACCTTATACAGACTTTTTAGTCCCCCAATTGCTACTGCCTTTCCTCTAAGATTATCTCCACTTTACTATGTACAGACAAAACACATTCTAGAGATCTGAAACACAGGTAAACAGGACTCTGCATTTCAGTGAGGGGGACTGTAGGAAGGAAATCCTGGGGTCTGAGGAGTGGGAAGGAAGCTTGGGAAGGAAGTGCAACAGAAGGACGTTAAGGGGATAAGAGGAGAAAGGGAGCTAGGTAAGACTCCCTGAGCTGAATACTTAAGTGTTTTTTGCCCTTCAATTGGGAGCAGCTTTTGGGCAGTGACCATATTTTTGCCTCTCTTTGTGTGCCCAGGGCTTAGCACAGTGCCTTACATGTAGTAAACAACTTAGTAAATGCTTGTTGTTGTTTAAGGAGGGAAGATGATATTGTTGGAAAAATGATCATGAATTTCTCTGAGAATGAAGCAAAAATCAATGGCCTTCAATTATCAGAAGAAAAATTCTGACTAGACATAAAGAACTCCCTGCACTGCAGTAGTCTCCTGAGGAAAGCTGTGGAATCTTCCCGAGGAGATCCCATTGGCTCAAGGAAGGTTTATTGATGGTATAGTCCTCCCAAAAGATGGCTACTGAATTCCATTATGAATAGGAATCCTTCAATAAAGGATCCCTTTAGAAACTAAACAAGTTTTTAGCCACCAAAAGCCATTTTTCTGAGCTCACCACTTTACAAAAATTAACTCTTTAAACTTCAAAACAATTCCTTAAGTAATGGTGTGTAAAGTAAGAGATGAGATAATTTTAGGACTGCATCTAAAACTTCCCTCTTCCACTGAAAGCTTTTTTACCTAATCTAAAAATAATAAAGGCAAACACTACTTCAACAAAGAAAAGTTTTATTAGAATAAGGTTAAACTTTCTCCCCAGATTCTAGAAACAGAAGTCTTAGATTTGTATCATTAGCACACAAGAAACAAAATGTGAAAATGGCTATTCTCAGTCTAGGCAGATACAAAAAGTAAACCAAAAAGAATGAAGGAAAGGAAATGTGATTTTTTTAAATGTTGATAATCAATAATCAATGTTAATAACAAAAAATCAACCAGCTTAAGTATAGCAGAATTCCTTAATGATACCACCTTCACTTCCCATGTGGTTCTGCCTGTAATATTAGAATCCCACCTAGGTTTTCATTGAACTACCCATTAAATTTCATTAAACTACCGATTAAACTATTAAATGTTCGCCAAAAATATTTATTTTTCTACATATACTATTTAAAATTTTAATCTCTTGGTTTGATTACATCTTGAAATATTTCTAAATCAATCCCTATGTTAATACAATATGATGTCTTCAGTCAACTCTGAGCTCCCAAAGATGTCACTACATTTTCCTTTCTATACAAAACAATAAACACGGCTTGGAGGGATGAATTTCCTGTATCTCTGCAGTATTAAGAAGACAAGCACAACAAACACACAACACCTACAGAGGTAGGTCTATGAGATAGTTCACATTCTTACAATAATAATCTGAATTTTGGGAAGTTCACCTACTTGTCTTTTCATGATGTTTTAAGCCACACTTGCCTTAGCTCAATTTAACTATTGTTCCAAACATAGAACTATGGCAATGTTGCCATGATCGAGAATTACAAATTTATCTTCCTCATGACAATGCTGGCTATGAGACTCTGGGCAAGTCTCTAAGACTCTTAAGTTGTAGACAAGTTGCATTGGTATAGGAAGTTCTTCAGTGGGAACTCAAAATGTGGTTCAACTCACCAGCGGTTCTCAAAACATGGTCCAGAAACTCCTGGAGACCCCCTTGCAAGGACTGTGTATTTTCAAAATAATACTAAAACATTTTCATTTCAAATAAAATAAGTATCAAGATAATAAACCACATTAACAAAGGTTCTTTGGGGGAGGGTTCCTCAATAACTTTAAAACTCTAACAGGTTCTGGGACCAGAAAGTTTGAGAACTACTGCTCTACACTAATAAAATCATGAGTTTAATATCTATAGCTTTATCTTACACTAATTTTAAGCCCAGGCTTATTCTCCCTGACAGTGCCTTATTTCCAACAATGTCTACTAACAGTTTAAATTTCACTTTTAACCACTCAATGACACTATGGAACTGCAGAGGCCACTGCCTTTTAAAGATGTATTAATTTTTACTAGTCACCAGTTTTGTCCTTCTGAGAATACAATTTTTTGATAAGGCTTTATTTCTGAACCTAGGATTCTAATGACCGTAATTACAAAGTGGATGATTATTGACTAAATCCTAGATGTCTGGAACTTTTCTCTTAATGATTTCTACGATTTTGTTTTCCTTTACATACCTTTGGGCCTTAATAGGCCAAAAGAAGTTCTACAAATAGCAAAGGGCCCCATATAAGCAAATACCAAAACAGGGACAAGAGGCAGACTCAAGTCAGAAAGAACAATAGATTGTGAGTTAGTCTTTTCAGGTTTAACTTCAGGTGCAAAAGACTATGATATTATTATGCTTGAGTTTCAAAGTACTTAAATACTTTCTTCATACATTTTGCAATTTTGAGCTTTGCTAAAGCCATATAGCCAAAAGGATCCTACCAATAAGCAAAAACATCTGGTAGCATGATTTTCAGTTACATGGTCCAATGGAGGGGGAAGAAGGTAGTAGTGGTGAAATATATTGCTAAGGAAGCAATAAATGTCCTCTCTGCTGCCATTTTTGAAAGAGCTAAAAATACTGCTGAATAGTAAGAAACGCTTCACAAGTTTGACAAAGCAGTAATTTATGTTTACAAATCATTTTTAGAGATTAATATTTCACCATTCCCCATAACATCTACTGAACTGACAATTTTAAAGTGAGCTCATTAACTTAAAACTACTTTAGTTAGCTCTTCTATTCCTTATATTAGCTAAACAAAGTGAACATTCTCCAAAAATCCATTCTCAACAACAAAAACACAAATTTTGGGATAGTGGGACGGAAAACTGACAGTGCAGAATCACCTGAGACACTTCAGAGACTATCTACTGTCTTGCCTAGAGCCTTGAAATTTCTATCAGGCTCTGCAGTTACTAGGAACCTTTACAATTCTGTGTTTATTTTTTCTAAGTACTATTAGGATCTCTTTTTTATGATGTATCAGAATGAAAAATGCCCCATAAAATGAGGTTTATTACTAGTATTATTATGACTTCTGGGCTTAGGGAAAAGGAAAATTATAACCACACACTTCAAAGGGAGAATCTGAATCTACATGTCAAGAGCTGTCAAGAAGCAGAAGCAGGTAGAGATGATGCGGAGGGTTCTGATATGCTGCCATACTCAGGACAGTATCAAGCTTTCCTAGCCTCCTTTGCCCAGCACCAACTACAAACCTTGACCTCCCTAGTTTTGGGCCCTGTTCTCTTTCAAGGCCCTGCCAGCTCTCTGAAAGCCAGCTCTCACATCTCTCTGGATATTGAATCTGTACTAATTTCCATTCTCTTGCTTTTCCAGATCTCTCAATTGAATGGCAAAACAAATATATTTAAGTATTCAGATGAAGGTACCTTGCCCATCTCATCCCTTCTCCCTTTATCCCCTTCACATCCTCCTGTTACACTTCCTTCACAGATTTCCTTTTCTCCCTCAGACCTGAGGATTTCCTTTCTACAGGCTCCCTCGTAGAAACCCAAAGTCCTGTTTACCTGTGTTTCAGATCTCTAGTCCCACCCGCATTCCCATTCCCTTCAATCTCCAATTACTTCCTACTTTTTCAGATTCTCTGCATCTCCTCCATCTCTAAGAAAGAAAGGTTAAAGCCAGATCCTCTCTGTCTCTGGATAAGTCCAGTCGCCACTGAAGTCCCCAGCTCACCTATTATTCTTCCTCCATTAAATGTCCCTTACTCTTCCTCAGTCCTAGTCTCTCCTCATTCTCCTCCTCAGCCCTGGCATCCTCTCCTCCTTTTCTTATCCAGCTCAGTCTCTCCCCTTCGTTCTCCTAATGCCAATCTCACATTTTCCTCCTCAGCCCCGGTCCCTCCTCCAGCCAGTGTCTCTTCTCAGCCTCAGTGTTCTCTACATTCTCCTCAGCCCTCCTCAATGTTCTCTGATCTTTCCCCTCCTCAGCCCTGCTGTCTTCTCACTCTCCTCCTCATCGCAGGGTCCCCTTCTGATCTCTCTCCTCCAGCTCCAGTGTTGTCGTCCTCGTCCCCACACCCCCCACCTCCTTCTCTCCCCTCTTCAGCTTCGGTGTTCTCCCCTCATTTTCCTCCTCAGCTCCAGCGTCCCTTCCTGATCCTTCTCCTCCACAGCCCTGGATCCACCCTCCTGATCTCCTCATTATCCTTTTCAGCCCCAGTCTTCTCTTCCGATCTCTTCTCCTCCTCATTCTGGCTCCCTTCCTCATCCTCCTCATCCCTGGTTTCTCCTTCTCATCTCTTTTCTCAGCCCATCTCTCCTCCTGATCAACCCGTGTCTTCTCCTTAGCTCTCCTCTCTCACCTCCTCAGCCTGTGTCCCCCCAGCTCTTCTCTCACCTCCTCAGCCCCAGGGTCTCCTCAGCTCTCCTCTCTCCTCCTCAGCTCTCGCCTCTCTCCCCTCCGCGCATCCCGGCCCGGCCCGCTGCCCCGCCCCCTGCCCGCTCACCGGCGGACTCCCCGGTGTTGATCCAGTCGGGGTTGGCGATGCTGGCGATGGCGAAGATATCCGCGGCCAAAAAGAGACATCCTGAGATGATGGTCAGTTTATCCATCTCCCCGTCCCCACTCCCCACTCCCCCCTCCCCCCCTCCCCCCGGCCCCGGGACTCGCCGAGGCCTCACGCCACCCGCCCCATGGGCCGCCGCCGCCGCCGCCGCTGCCGCCGCCGCCGCCCGCCGGGGGCCGCCTCCCGCGCCGCCGCCTCCTCGAGCCCGCCCCCGTCTCCTCCTCCTTCCCCCTCACCCCCCCTCAGCGCCGCTCGCCCGGACTCAGCGTCCGCGGCGGGCCCGCACAGCGCCGGAACCGCAGCCCGCCCCGGAACTGCTTGGCCCGCCCGCCCCTGACCCGGAAGCGGGACCTGCGTGCTCGGGGTTGGCTCCGGAGGAGGGAGCCGAGCCCACCTCCCTGGAGCCTTTCTTGCTTTTGCTCGCCGCCTACCTAGTGCCCTCCTCGGGCGGGGAGCATCCCAGGCGGCAGCACGGCCGACTCCGGCCCTAGTCTCCTGGGAGGGGGCCGGGAGGGAGGCAGGGAGACACTTCTTTCCCTCTCCGGCACCAGCCTCGCCCGCCCCTCCTCGCTTTGGCTGACCAAGTCCCGAAATTTTGTGTTGCCGAAGGTTAGCTCTACGGCTTAGTATCCGCCACCCCGCCTCGATTAATTGGAAATGGAGACCGTTTCCCCACTTTCCGAAGGACCAGCTGAGTGTTTGATGATACCTGGGGACCTGCTGAGTATTTGGGAGCAACCTCTGGGCACGAAGAAGATGACTGACTTAAAGTTCCTTGGCATTGAATTATTGAGTTTTTAGTTTTGAAATAAGCTGTTGTTGAAGAATCACTTGGAGAAAAAATACTCTGAACGTATTGATAAGCAGACACTTATTTACATTACAGAGTTCAAAACGGTTCCTGTTTTCCGCATAACAAACGGATTAGGCCCATGGGGTTCTAGATTACGAAGAACAAAATTTTTAAACGCTTACTATGCGCAAAGCGCCAGGGATTCCAATAGAAAATCAATCCTCACTTCCGAGAACCTCTTATGCTAATGAGGGAGACAACACATGGGAAGTTTCACCTGCAAGTCGTGGAAGGGTCCCATGGCCCTTTGGGTGCAGTGGAAAATGGAGTGGTAATGCCTCTTTTTCAATGTTGTTTCCACCGATAAAACCACCCATATTCCTGAAATTAAACCATTTTGGTGATAAGTTTCTTCTTTGGGTGTTAAGTAGTTGTGACGCTAGCACAGGAACGGTTGCCAGTCTTCATTGTCACAAGGATTACTTCCTAGGATGATGGCTGCAGGCACAGCCCTGGAAACCTTGCTACTCCCAGGGTATTTGGGTTCAGAGTCCTGGGCTATCTCCATGAGGTTCTGAGGGGAGATGTGGTCAAAGTAGTGGCGGTGGTGGTTTGACTTGCCTAACACATGCTGCTTCCTCTTTTTCACTAGAATTTTCCCACAGGAGTTGGAGGTTAGAGCGAAGAGTTGGAGAGGTCAGAAAGACCTGGGTTCAAGTTCCATCTCTGAACCATACTGGCTTCTTGACCTTGGGCAAGCCACTTAATCCCTCAATGCCACAAGCAACTCTCTAGGACTGGCTATAAATTGCAGTACTGTTGCTGATCTGCTTTGGTTGAAGGGAATTAATTTTATGTCGGCGGAAATCAAGGATAAATTCAGTTAAAATAACTATTATCTTGGGCAGCAGGTAGTATAGAGTACCACCCCGGAGTAAGGATGATCTCAGTTCAAATCCAACCTCTCAGATACTTGACACTTACTCCAGGTAAGTCACTTAACCTGGATTGCCTCCAAAAAACCAAAAAAAAACCCTATCATCATGATTATCAAAAAGCATTTATTAAGCACTATGTACTAATGTGGGATACCAAGAAGCAGAAACTGTCTCTGCCTTCAAGGAGCTCACATGCTATTGGGAGAGAAAACATACTATTTATATACAAGATAAGGTATATATATGTATGCATGTACATATATACGTATATATATCAGGAAGATAGTAACTGAAGTAACCAAAACACAAGATAAATAAATTACAAATCATTAGTAATAGAGTCAATCTAAGAGTTCCTTATCTTCAACAGAGGCAACTTGTTATGTGATAGAGGTTTCCTTTTTTTAAGAACTCCCATGCTAATTTCCATTTCAGTTTCAAACTAAATAAACAGTAAATAGAATATCAACTTTCCCCTTCAGTGCCATTTTAATTGGCCCTTGAAAGACCTATAAGAATGTTCTGTTCCAATTTTTGGATTGTCTGCCTATTTACAAAACCAGTGCAATCAGCCAGTCAGCAAAGATTTACTAAGCACTTGCTATGTGCCAGCCACTGTGCTAGGCAATGGGAATATAAGTGAAAAGTGAAAACAGTCCCTGCCCTCAAGAAACTATATGTATATATACATACATGTGCATATATATATATATATGTATATATGTATATATATACAAAATAGGTGATTTTGGGTGGAAGACACCATCAGCTGGGGAAGGAAGGATCAGAAAGGTTGTTGATGTAGAGAGTGGTACTTGAGCTGCCCTCTAATGGGAACTGTAGATTTTAAGAGACAGAGATGAGGGAGTGAATTCCAGGGATGCAGGGGAGGAGAATAGTACAAATGAACAAAGATGGGAAATGGGAGTGTAATGTGGTTCAAATTCCAACAGATCCTACAGCTTTGCAGATCAATTTTATAATCTGGATTTTCCTGAACGAGTGCTAGACTTTTAAGGAAAAGGTTATTATTTTTTAAAGTTATATAATAACTTCTCTTTCACTAAGAAATTGGCACTAGACCATACAAATATTCCAGGGGCCCTGGATATGACACATGGATAAAAATATAAAACATCACCAAGCAGCCTAGAACACTGCATTACTGAGTGATGCTGTCATTTTTCCACTGAAGTGCTTGAGTTCCAAATAGTTGTATTTTTGTCTATCCTTTTTGTTGCCAAGTGGTGAGGGAAAGCTTCACCAAACAGTACTAAAAACTACACATTTGCCATCTTCATATCCCTAAATAGTGGTTATTGATGATTAAATTGATCAATGAGCCTTATCATAATTAGCAATGGTAATTAGCTCATGAAAATGATGAAATTAGTGTTTCTGGTGAGTAGAGGTATAATGATTTATTTCTTGGTCTTAAATAACTAAAAAACAAGTTCAGGATCCAGACTCAACCTGTGCCTGATTCTCTAGCCCTTTCTATTTATGACCCAACAGAAGAGATATGAGTCTTCAAGGAAAAAACAAAAGTATACCAGAATTGAGAAATTAAAAAACAAACAGAAGATGCTGGGGAGATATAAGTGGTGACAAGTGCATTGGCTATAATGGCAAGCAAAGTGAGACTTTTCACTGTTTTTTTCTTTTGGAGTGCTTCTCTGCACTGAGGCAATCGAGTGCCTTTGATTGAGTCAAGAGTCTTTGATGACCTGCTTAGATCACAAGAAAGCCTAAATCACATGAGTCTGAGTCACGTAGTTGTGACACCCTCTGACCCTGAAGGGGCATATATATACTCCAAGGTTAGCATTTTGCTTGGGGCTCACTCATTGTTAGAACAATTAGGCTAGCAGCTGTTGTGGGGGTGAAAGACCAACATAAGCCCAACAACAAGAATGCTGCCAGCACAGATTCTTTTGATCTGCTTTACTAAGGAAAGCAACGTTAAGGGGTTAACAATCTTACTTTAATCTGACATATACATATAAACTCACTTAGTTCAGGAGGAAGAGCCAGCCACCTGAACTTCAGAGCAAATACAAACAAGTTACAAACATACACAATATGAACAGACCAGATCACAATTCATAGTTACCAAGAAACCATCAACATCTGGGTTGATGAGCCTGGAGGCTCTTAGAGCGGCTGCCCAGAGTCCCACGCCAACACTCCTCCAGAAGTGAGAGCCTCAAACTCTCTCACTTTTTATACAGTCTTTGAACATCATCAAACATCATTTAAGTGACCAGAACTTAGGCTCCTACTATTGGCTCTGGTCTTAGCAACTCCCCTTAGGGCCTTGGGGGATTTACGTCTCTCTCAAATTAGCCAACTAGTTTGCTAACCAGCCTGGGGCTTTGCACCTAGTAGTAAAAGGGTATGGGCCTGGGGTTTAGCACCTAGTAAGACCCAAAGACAATTAATTTAGCATTCTAAAACAGTAAAAAAAGTCCCGACTTAATTAATATTACAGTCATTGGAAGAGAGTTCCTGTGAGTTCTTGTGATTTCGCCAGACAAGACTCTGGGTAGCCATTAAGGAGTCCCCCGGCTTTGAAAACTCAGATGATGGTGCGTCTCTCTCCGGTAACTATATATGTATTGCTATGGACAGAGAGAGGCCCTGTCTGATTTGTGTTATTTGCTCTGTTTATATAATTTCTGCTTGTAATTTCTGTTTGTGTTTTCTCTGAAGTTCAGGGTGCTGACTTTTCCCCCTGAACTAAGTGAATGATATATGTATGTTTGATTAAAGTGAGGTTGTAAACACCTTAAAGTTGCTTTCCTTAGAAAAGCAGATCAAAGAGCCTGTGCTGGCAGCCCTCCCGTGCGCTGGTGTTGTTGGTTTTACTTCTACCTCCATTGCAGCTGCTAACAGCATTGTTGTTACATTGACCTAGAGGTCAGTAATACCTAGGTTCTCGTCCTGACTCTACCACTAACTGTGTGATGATGAACAAGTCATGTCACCTGTAGATCTGTTTCTTCCCGTATTAAATTGCATGGTGGTGATGGTAAGGTTGGATAAGATAATTTTTAAGGCCACTTTCAGCTCTAAACGTTTATGCTATTATGATTGAGGTCTATTGGATTACTTTAGTCAAGGTTTAATCATGGTGGATGCAAGGGTAGTAAGCCTAGCTCTTTTTATTCAGTGAGGAAATGAACCAGGAGACTTCTTATGGCAAGATGAGGAAGAATGCTCTGGGGTACTTAGGAGAAAAGAGAAGGTGCCCTACAAGGTACAATACTTGAAACCAGAAACTATAAATGGGGGGGGAGGCTTTATGGTGATAATTGCTGTGGATCTGTGGACCAAGAGAAGGATGGTGTTTCATGGAAAACCAAAGTGGATACTACCTAACCCCTCTTTTAGGATTTAATGCACCATAAGATCTTTAGAGATCATCTATGCTACTCCACACCCCTCAACACACATTGCTATAGAGACCTGATGAGGTGGGAATTTTATTGGCACTGGTATTACACATAGTTCCCTAATTATCTGGGATGTTTTGCCTTGGGGAATTTTCTTCCACCAAGAAGCTATGTGACTGAGAAGCTGAGAACCCACAAGATCAAGAGAAGAAATGTGAACTACAGTGGTCCCCTACATTTCTCTTGTCTAGCTAGCAAGGAATTGGGGGACGAGATGTTACACTTGTGTCAAAAGCAGGTAAAGCAAAAAGGAACTGAGACCTAATGGCATAGTAGAAAGTTCATGGAGGCAGAGAAATCTGAGTGGATCCCAGTGACTGGAGCAGAGAGCAGACCATAGTTGGCCAAAAGATTGAGGTCCAGTCCACAACTGATCTTTCTAGTCTACCATGGAGGAAATTCGCTTCTCCAACCATTTTATCTCCCATTCTTCTACCAACTAGATCTTTGGTTTCTAATTTTTTAAAATGTACATTTAGTTTTATCAATCATCTCTTTTTGTTTTGTTAACATATTTTTGATAGCTCAGTTGGTAGCATGTTGGCCTGGGGTTAGTAAGACCTAAGTTCAAATCTGGCCTCAGACGATAACTAGCTGTGTGACTCTAGGCAAGTCATTTAACCTCTGTTTGCCTTAATCCACTGGAGAAGGAAATGACAAAGCACTCCAGTATCTTTGGCAAGAAAACCCCATTGACAGTATGATCCATGGGGTCATGAAAAGTCAGACACAACTGGATAACGACACTGTTTATAAGGATATGATTTCCCTTGAGTACTGCTCTAGCTTCGTCCCATTAATTTTGGTATGTTGCTTCATCATTTTACCACTTTCTTTTTTTAAGATTTATTTTTAGTTTTCAACACTCATTTCCACAAGATTTTGAGATACAAATTTTCTCCCCATCTCTACCTTACCCCCCCCACTCCAAGGTGGCATGTATTGTGATTGCCCCTCTCCCCAATCTGTCCTCTCTTCTATCACCCTCCTCCCCCTCCAGCCCCTTTCCCCTTACTTTCTTGTAGGACAAGGTAGATCTGTATACCCCATTGCCTGTATATCTTATTTCCCAGTTGCATGTAAAAACAATTTTTTTTAACATTTGTTTTTAGAACATTGAGTTGCAAATTCTCTCCCTCCTTCCCTCCCCTTCTTGAGAAGGAAGCAAGAGATTCAACGTAGGTTATACATGTATTGTTATGCAAAACACTTCCATAATAGTCAGGTTGTGAAAGACTAACTATATTTCGCTCCATCGTATCCTGTTCCCCTTTATTCAATTTTCTCCTCTGACAATGTCCCTTTTGAAAAGTATTTGCTTTTGACTACCTCCTCCCTCACTCTGTCTTCCCTTCTATCATCGCTTCCCTCCCCCACCCCTCCCCTTCTCCCCTACTTTCCTGTAGGGAAGATACCCAATTGACTATGTATGTTATTCTCTCCTTTAGTCAAATCTGATGAGAGCAAGATTCACACATGTAGTAGCAATTTAGATTTGAAGATCTTTCCCACCCATTAATAGGCCATGTGATCTGCTTATATCACAGGTAGACTAAGTCACATGTGGTAGGAGGAGCTTCCTGATGGGAAAAGGAAGTTATGTCACAGGAAATGCAGAGGGAGAGAGAGAGAGAGAGAGAGAGAGAGAGAGAGAGAGAGCAGTTATGGCTGCTAAGGGCTGCTAAGGGCTGTTGTGATAGTTAGAGCTCAACAGACTATGACTTAGCTGTACCGTGAGTTTGTCTTTGGGAAGATCCCGGCAGGGGGTCAGAGAGGTTTTGGGATAGCCAGGCTCCATGTTATGATATCATGTTTTAAGTTCTTTGCTGTTATGATAAAGTGGGCTGCCTGGCTGTGGGACCTGAACATTTGGTTATGGGATATGGTTTTCTGGTGTCTGAATAAATGTTATACTTCTACCTTCTATATGGAGAATCTCTCATACTTTGCGATACAGAACTACATAGGCATATTCACAATTATTGTTGATGGTGTGTTTATTGCCTTACTTATGGCGATGGATAGTATGTGATTACAAGGTATAAGATCTCTGTTTAGAGGTAGAAGGGCTTTAGAGGATGAAATGGTTATCCCAGGATGGGAGGACGTAACTTATTCCTCCCTAGCAAGGGAATAGTCTAAAGGCACTGGTTTGTGTGACGACTGGAAACAGAAGCCACAGAGGGGAGAACCTAGAGATTTGGAAAGATGTCTGAAAGAAGTTATAGTTAACCCAGGTAGAGAAATGCCAACAGCAGTCTCCAGACGAGGCTGGATTTTATTCACAGCCTGTCGTATTATATATGAAAGCAGGGACAGACTATTACGAGAGAGAACTCAGACCCAGAGAGCTGCTGAAAGGTCTCCTAATTCAAGTGAGAGTGCTTCTTCTATACCATAGCAACATGAGGAATCTCAGGTGGTAGAACAACAGATTCTACTAACAGAATCTACTAACTTTGTTGTAAATTCAGCTAGAAGGCAGAGGGAGCCGAGGAGGTCAAGAGTGCACCTCAGTTCAGCCCAGGTCGTCTAGCAGCCAGTCCAGTTACCACGGTAAGAGGGGGAGAGAATCTATACAGAAGGATACAATGTCAGAAGCGGAGGATACTTTGTGGTATGATGCTCCTGAGCATCATGTTACAGTATCATACCAGACTTCTCAAACAGACGTGCACCCCATACAGCAAAGGAGACAAGAAACATAGGATCTCAATACTATGTTCAGGCAAGTTTTGGAGGCTTTTACACAGTAGGAAATCACAAATGTCTTGAGTAGGTTCACCCAGAGAATGGGAGAATCATTACTATCTTGGATGGTGAGAATCAGTGATGAAGGGGCTGTAGGAGTGTCTGTAGATACTGTGGATTGTATGAGATTCATAAGTATTAGTCAGAATTCTTTTGTACAGTAAGCTTTTAGGGATTATAATTTGCAGAGGTAACCAAACAACCAATTTGTTGGCTTTGGCTGCAGCAGGCTATAAAGGACAATATCCTGCTGATACTATGTAGCCTACTGCATATAGACCCTGGTATGAGAAAGTTAAAGGAGGAGGTAATGAAGACTGATATTATGATAGGGAATGCCAAAGTTTACTATGAAACTCCCTTGGGAGTCTCTCATAGGAATTTGATCATTAAGATGGCACCTCCACTGATAAACATGTAGTTCTGACTGCTAATTGCAGAAGTAGGGAACCCTCTTTCAGAGGTGCTGGATAAGATTTCACATTTAAGTGACTTAGGAGACTGGGGAAAAGATAAATTTCATCGGGAGAGAAGGGTAAATAGCCAGAAGATTCAAAGTCGGAATAGAGTGACAAGAAAAGAAATGTTTGCTGCTGTATTGAAAGCAAGGGTAGATTTTAGAAGAGTAGATGGTATTCCAATGAATGAGCTATTTAAATGTACCAAGATAAGGAGCTTAATAGCAGATGGAATAGGCTAGATGGAATTTGTCCCTACAAATCCTACAGATCTTGAACCCTTGTATCCAAGTGAGTCACACCTTCAACAAGACTAGGGAATAGGCTGAGCCCCAGCTCAGATTAAAGAAACACACAGACCAGATTACAGACCACATATTAATCTGACTATATATTAGAAAAATGGATCAAATACTTTAACTAGGGCATTGATTGACACTGGGGCAGAGGCCAGCTTGATTTATGGAAACCCTGACAAATTTAAGCATGGAACTCCTATTACTATCAAAGGACTAAGAGGGGCTAAAATATCAGCCAAACAAGTCAAACTGATGATGAAAATTGGACAATTGCATAAGAAAGAATATACTGTGGTCACTGTACCCATTCCTGAATACATCATTGGAATAGATATATTGAAAGGCATGACTCTGACTTTGCCTAGGAGGAGATATCAATTTGCAGTAAGGAAGATAGGAATTAATACAGTTTTAGTGGGAAAAGGAAAGATGAACCCTATTACTTTACCTGAACCTTCTAAAATAATTACTTTGAAGTAGTATTGTGTGCCAGCTGGGCAAGATGACATTGCCAATACTATAAAGGAATATGTTGAAGCAGGAGTGTTAGTCCCTACAACCACTCAATGGAATAATCCTGTATGGCTAGTAGGAAAGTCAGATGGAACATGGAGAGTGACAGCGAATTATAGACAATTGAATAAAGTGACTCTACCCTTGTATGCTGCTGTTCCAGATATTGTAACCTTAATGTATCAGTAAGGCAATAAATGCAACATCAACAGTAATCATGAATATGCCTATGTAGTTCTGTATCACAAAGTATGAGAGACTCTCCATAAAGGTTAAAGAAGTATGGCATTTATTCAAACACCAGAAAACCATATCCCATAACCAAATGTTCAGGTCCCACAGCCAGGCAACCCACTTTATCATAACAGCAAGGAACTTGAAATACCATATCATAGCCTGGAGTCTGGCCACCTCAAAACCTCTCTGACTCCCTGCTGGGATCTTCCCCAAAACAAACTCACAGTACAGCTAAGTCAACCTGTTCAGTTCCAACAATCACGAGGGTAACCATTAGTGGCCATAACATCTCTCTCTCTCTCTTTCTCTCAGCATTTTCTGTGACATAATTTTCTGTTCCTGTTAGGAAGCTCCTCCCACCACATATATCTTAGACTTACTGTGACGCAAGCAGGTCACGTGGCCTATTAATGGGTGGGAAAGATCTTCAAATCCAAATTGCTACTACACTTAATAAAAAGGATCCAGAAATATGATGGGACTTGGTACACAGTTATCGATTTAGCCAATGCTTTCTTTACTATACCAATAGACTCCAAACAATGGGACCAGTTTGCTTTCACATGGCAGGGTTGACAATATATTTTTACCTGATTGCCTCAAGGATATCTGCATAGCCCAACTATTTGTCATAACATTGGGCTTGAACATTTGGATGAATTGAAGTTACCTGGTGTACAGTTTACCTGCTACATAGATGATATTATGATATAGGGAGAAAATGTAAAAGAAGTGGAGAAGAGTTTGATCCTTTTAATTGAGTATATGAAAAGCAAAGGATGGGAAATTAAGCCTGCAAAGATTCAAAGACCAGCTCAAACTGTAAAATTTTGGGGTATACAATGGAATAATGGGCTGCAAGAAATTCTCCCACAAGCTCGACAAAAGAGTCAAGATTTTCCTATCCCCACCAATAAGAAGGAGGCCCAAAAATTCATAGGACTATTTGGATATTGGCGGCATCACATTCCACATCTTGGACAGATTTTGAAACCCTTATATAAAGTTACCATGAAAAAATATTAATTTGATTGGGGACTTGAACAGAGTAAAGCTTTTGAAGAAACTACAGCTTTTGAAGAAGTTAAAGCTTATTGTCTCTGGATTTATGGCCTATGCAGAGTGGATGGGTAGAATTACAAGTGACTGTACAAGAGGACTATGTGAATTGGAGTTTATGGCAGAAACAATGAAGCCAAAATTTACTCTTAAGATTTTGGTCAAGGAAACTACCTTCATCTGGATTACAATATACACCTTTTGAAAAGCAGTTGTTAGCTGCATATTGGGCTTTGGTAGAGACTGAGCAACTGACTGGGCCATGAAGTGATATTGAGGCCTGGAATTGCAATTATGACTTCGGTAATGAGTATCCCAGCATCTCACAGAATTGGACATGTGCAAGAGGCTAGCATAATTAAATGGAAATGGTATATTCAGAATAGATAGAAAACAGGCAAAAGTGGAGTTTCTGCTCTACATGAATCTATTGCAAGTATCAACATTGATGGGAATAACAAACCCTCTGAACCAAGGCAACAGTTGGTATAATCCTTGGTAAAATGGAATGATGGATATGATGGACTAACTGAAGAATAGAAGAAACATGCATGGTTTACAGATGGAACAGCAAAATATAAGCTGTAGTCTATAACCCATGTACTAAGAGAACTTTGGAAAGTACTGGGATAGGTGGAAGTAGTCAATATGATGAACTTATGGCAGTACATGAAACTATTACAACAGAGAAAGGAGGACAGTGTCATATATTCACAAATTTGTGGGCAGTAACTAATGGATTAGCTACATGGATGGCAATGTGGAAAAATCAAAATTGGGAAATTCATGGCAAACAAGTTTGGGGCAAAGATCTGTGGGAAGATATATGAGGCATGTCTTTGGTTACTAATTTGTCAGTTTTTCATGTAGACGCTCACGTGCCCCTCACTATGCCAGAACGTGAGTACAATGTACATGCTGATTGACTAGCAAAGATTGCTACTGAACGTATTGTCCCTACTTCAGCACCAGCTGATGATCCAGTACTAGCAAAGTGGGTCCAAAGTGGGAACAAGATTGAGGTATTAGTGTCTCTTATTCACTGTTAAAGCAAGTAGCAGAGGAATGTCATATGTATCAATTGGAAAAGGAATGAACTGTTCCTCGGGTAGTAACTGGGAAAATAGCAAGGGGAAAAGTTCCAGCCCAGATGTGGCAGATAGATTATATTAGACCCACTCCCCCAAGATAAAGAATGCAAATTTATATGTACTTATGTTGACACCTATTCAGGTGTAATAGTGGCTTTTCTTTATAAGAATGCAACCCAGAAAAAACACCTGTAAAACTCTAGATATTATAAGTCTATATTCTGGAGCCCCAATGCAGATTCAAAGTGACAGTGGGTCACATTTCAAAGGTAATGAGATGAAGAGATATTGTGTATTGAACAATATAGAGTGGATATATCATATTCCATATTATCCACAAGCACATGGGTTGATAGAAAGAATGAATGGTTGTTGAAAGAACAGTTAAGAAAGTTAAGTTCTAATAATTCATATCAACATTTGAAGGATAATTTGTTTACTACTTTATGTAATTGGAAAAATAGACCATTAGGAGGAAGTATACCTCTAGCCAGAATGATGACCCCAAGTTTGCAAAAAAGCAAACATTAAGATCCAAAATATTGAATATCGGACTGTCAGGGAAGATGTCCCACCACTGTATTCAGGAATACCTGGTTCGGCAGGATATGATTTAGATTGTTTAGAGAACTTTTGGTTGGATAGAAAAGACACAAGAAAAATCTCTACTGGGCTATGGATGAGAATCCCTAAGAATCATTTTGAATGGATATTACCTGAACCAGGATTAGCAGTTTAGGGAATACATGTATTGACTGGGGTGACAGATTGTAGTTATCAAGGAGAAATTGTTGTGACACTCCTGAATTTAGGTGAAGAACCTATACAGTCATGTAAAAATGATAGAATAGTTCAATTGATTATTAAATCTTGTGAAAAAATGCCCCTTGTGAAAACTGACACTCCTTCCAAAATAACTATCAGAGGAAAGGAAGGATTTGGTTCTACTGATAGAATAAAATTGGGAGCTAAAGTAGGGTAAAACAGAAGCCTGATGATTTTCCAAAGGCTGCAGAAATTATAGCACATGGGAAAGACAATACCGTAACAGTGGTTTACCCAGGAGAACATAATTATGGAATTGTACCCTTGACTCATATATTCTATCGTGAATGAGGTTATAATAGTCTCTTTGTTTCTTTTTGGCTTTTATCTGCTAAATTTGTTTGTGAGATTTGTTTCCTGCAGGCTTAGTACCATCCACCTGCAGATGCCTGATCACTTAAGCCAGATGTCACCCTCTGATGTGTTCGGATGTCACCTCTGGACCTGTCGACAATTGTGATGTGTCATCTCTGGACCTGGCATCAACTGAGTTCCAGATGCCAGCTTGCTAAAGAACCAACCTCTCAAATAGGACACTATCTTTTGGGGCAGGGACAGCTCTATGTCCAATTTCAGCAGGAAGAAGCTTTGGAGGGTGAGACCTTCACCCATTATCCCAAAATTTTGAGCCCTATTCTTTCAATGGGGGAATGATGACATTGTTTTATATACTTATCTTGTGTTATCCCTGTTATATTGTTGTGTAAAGTTCTATTTACACCTGTTATCCCAAAATTCCCATTGCCCTATGTAATGGATAAGAAAGATTTTGGGGCCAAATGTAGTAGCAATTTATATTTGAAGATCTTTCCCACCCATTAATAGGCCATCTGACCTTCACAGGAAGCCCAAGTCACATGTGGTGGGAGGAGCTTCCTGACAGGAAAAGGAAGTTATGTCACAGGAAATGCAGAAATGATAGAGAGAGCAGTTATGGCTGCTAAGGGGCGTCATGATAGTTAGAGCTGAACAGACAATGACTTAGCTATATTGTGAGTTTGTTTCTTGGAATACCCCAGTAGGGGATCAGAGAGGTTTTGGGGTGGTGAGGCTCCATGTTGTGATATTATGTATTGAATATTTTATTGCTCTGATAGATTGGAAAAATGGCTTGTGGGATTCTCTGGTGTCTGAATAAATGGTTTACTTCTTCTACCTTCTGAGTGGACAGTCTCGTATACTTTGCAATACAGAACTACATAGGCATTTTGACAATTCTCATCTACAATGTTATTATTGCCTCGCTGATACAACTCACTCCCTTTCACCTACCCCCTCTTCCCTCCCATTACAACAGCTTTTTCTTGCCACTTTGTGTGAAATAATTTACCCCATTCTATCTTAACTTTTCTCCTACCAATATATTCCTCTCTCACCCCTTAATTTTATTTTTTAGATATTATCCTTTCATATTCAACTCACCCTGTGCCCTCTGTCTATATATACATTTATTCCCTTCAACTACCCTAATACTGAGAAAGATCTCATGAGTTACAAATATCATCCTTACATGTATGAATGTAAACAAAATGGTTCCACTTTAGTTGCTTATGATTTATGATTTCTTTTTTCTGGTTACTTTTTTATGCTTCTATTGATTCTTGTATTTGAAAGTCAGATTTTCTATTTAGCTCTGGTCTTTTCAACAAGAATGCTTGAAAGTCCTCTATTTCATTGAAATATTTTGCCCTGAAGTATTGTGCTCAGTTTTGCTGGGTAGGTGATTCTTGGTTTTAATCCTAGGTCCTTTGACCTCTGGAATATCATATTCCAATCCCTTTGATCTCTTAATGCAGAAGCTACTAGAGCTTGTGCTATCCTGATTGTGTTTCCGCAATACTCAAATTGTTTCTTTCTGGTTGCTGCAATATTTTCTCCTTGACCTAGGAACTCTGGAATTTGGCTACAATATTCCTAGGAGTTTTCTTTTTGGGATCTTTTTCTTGAGACGATCGGTGGATTCTTTCAATTTCTATTTTACCCTCTGGTTCTAGAATATCAGGGCAATTCTCCTTGATAATTTCTTGAAAGATTATATCTAGGCTCTTTTTTTGATCATGGCTTTCAGGTAGTTCAATAATTTTAAAATTATCTCTCCTGTATCTATTCTCTAGGTTAGTGGTTTTTCCAATGAGATATTTCACATTGTCTTCCACTTTTTCATTCTTTTGGTTCTGTTTTATAATTTCTTGGTTTCTCATCAAGTCACTAGCTTCCACTTGCTCCAATCTAATTTTTGAGGCAGTATTTTCTTCAGGTTAATTGTGCCTTTAAGGTATTCTTCTCCTCATTGACTTTTTGGAGCTCTTTTGCCATGTGGGTTAGTTTATTTTTTAAGGCGTTATTTTCTTCAGTACGGGTCTCCTTTAGCAAGTCATTGACTTGTTTTTCATGATTTTCTTGCATCTCTCTCATTTCTCTTCCAAATTATTCCTCTACTTCTCTTACTTGATTTTCCAAATCCTTTTTGAGCCCTTCCATGGCCTGAGACCAGTTCATATTTTTCTTGGAGGCTTCTGATGTAGGCTCTTTGACTTTGTTGACTACTTCTGGCTATATGTTTAGATCTTCTTTGTCACCAAAGAAAGAGTCTATAGTCTGAGTCCTTTTATGCTGCCTGCTCATTTTCCCACCAAATTACTTGACTTCTGAGGTCTTTGTTAGGGTATGACTGCTTTCAGAGTAGAGAGTGCTATGTCCCAAGCTTCAGGGTTTTTGCGCTGCTGTTTTCAGAGCTACTTCAGTTCTGAGGTAGTATGATACTCCTCTCCTGGTCTGTGCTCTGGTCAGTGAGTGATTTCAAGTACTCCTTTCTGCCATGTCCACCACAAGCTCTGCCACACCAGTGCTCCTCCTCCCCCAAGGACCATTATCCATGACTGTGAACCAGATCCAAGCAGGGTAAAGCAAAAGAATGTTGTCTCAGAGCCAGTAAACAGATCCCTGCACTCCTGCTCTGATCAGCCGCCTGATTCCCCACACCATTTGTGAGCCTAGAGCTCTGGAAGCATCTGTGCTGCAGGTGCCACCACTGCTGCCACAGCCACTGCTGCCGCCACTGCCACAACTGCCTCTGCCACCCCAGTGCTGGGGCTGGACTGCGCACTTCTCTCACCCAGGTCCTACAGTTTTCCCACTGATCTGCTCAGTTGTCTTTGGCATTTGTGGCATTGTGAGTCTGGAAACTGCCACAGCTGCCAGTGATTCAGTGCCCTGAGGACTACTCTACCTGAATCTATTCAGGCCTGGTCTCTTCCAGTGTGGCCCACACTGGACTGTGCTCAGCTCCCAGCATGGTGCAGTAGACCCTTCTCAGGGACCATCCAGGCCATCTTGGGCTGGAGACTTGTTTCACTCTTGTCATTTCGTGGGTTCTGTAGCTCTAGAATTTGTTTAGAGTCATTTTTATAGGTGTTTGGAGGAATTTGGGGGAGAGCTCAAGTGAGTCCCTGTTTTCATGCTGCCATCTTGGCTCCACCCACTACCATTCTCTTTTACATAATTATTGTTTCAATGATCTGTTCTTTGACTCACTTATTTAAGATTTCATTAGGTCTCCATTTGGGTCTGTGTCTTTTATCTGTGGTCCCAGAACCAACTGCTATGTTTATGTTGCTATGTCTGCAAAGGATGTGTATACTATTTCTGTCTTTTTATATTTGTTTGCAATATCTCAGTGCCCTAATACATGGTTAATATTTGTAAAAGTTCTGTGTGGGTGCTGAGATAGTCCCATTTAGAAGATATCCAAAATCTTTTAGCTCTAATTTTATTAGCAATTTGTTTCTGTATTTTCCCTTTGTTCATCTTTCTGTTAGACTCATCCACAACTGAGATGTCACTTTTGTGCTACTGTTTATGTGTTATTGTAGCTCAATTTATGTTCACTTTATGACTTTAGAATCTAAGGCACTTGGAGCATGTTACTTTTAATGTTTATGGTGGTGGTTGTCTATGGTACCTTTTAGCATAAAATTGTTTCCTTTTTATGTTTTGAATATTTGTTTTTCCTCTGTTTGATAGCATGATTGTAACATCCTGTTCTTTTGGATTCACTTGTTACATAGTAAAATATTTCCCCTAGACCCTCATTTTTATTCTGTGTATATCTTTGTTTTTAAAATGTGTTTCTTGTAAGAAACATATTATGTGGCTTTTTAAAAATCCAATTTGTCAGTCTTTTTTTGTTTTGTTGGATTTTTTAATTCACTCACATTTAAAGTTGTGAGAATTAGGTTATTTTACTCTGTTTGTCTTTTTTTTTTCCATATTGAGATTCCCCCACCCCCACCCCCTTCTGTAAATACAGTGCTTTGTCTCCAGTTATTTTAGCTTAATCTATTTTAAGGCAAACCTATTCCCACTGGCTCTTTTTTCCTTACCTTCAATCCTTCTTTTCCTACCTTATCCCCAGCTATCCTTTTCACTAGTTTTAGAATCTGGATTATTATTTCCTTTTTTCTTTTTTGATTTTATCTAGTTATTTAATCTTTGGCTTCTTCTCCCCACCCAACCCCCAGTTAAATGGTGAAATAGAATCTCCCTTTTGCTCTTCCTCTTCAACTTGTTTTTTAAAAAATATTTTATTATTTATTTAATATTTTTAGTTTTCAGCATTGATTTCCACAAGATTTTGAATTACAAATTTTCTCCCCATTTCTACCCTCCCTGCCACTTCAAGATGGCATATATTCTGATTACCCCATTCCTCAGTCAGCCCTCCCTTCTGTCACACCACTCCCCCGAGCCCCTTTTCCTTTACTTTCTTGTAGGGCAAGATAGATTTCGATGCCCCATTGCCTGTATATCTTACTTCCCAGCAGCATGCAAAAACAACATTTTTTTTGAACATCTGCTTTTAAAACTTTGAGTTCCAAATTCTCTCCCCTCTTCCCTCCCCACCCACCCTCCCTAAGAAGGCAAGCAATACAGGTCACACATATATCATTATGCAAAACCCTTCCACAATACCCAAGTTGTGAAAGACTAATTATATTTTGCTCCTTCCTATCCAGTCTCCCTTTATTCAGTCTTCTCCCTTGACCCTGTCCCTTTTCGAAAGTGTTTGCTTTTGATTTCCTCCTCCCCCATCTGCCCTCCCTTCTATTGTCCCCCCCTTTTATATCTCCTTTCTTCTCCTTTCCTCTGGGGTAAGATACCCAACTGAGTGTGTATGTTATTCCCTCCTCAAGTCAAATCCGATGAGAGCAAGGTTCACTCATTCCCCCTCACCTGCCCCCTTTTCCCTTCCTATAGAACTGCTTTTTCTTGCCACTTTTATGTGAGATAATTTACCCCATTCTATCTCTCCCTTTCTCCCTCTCTCAATATATTCCTCTCTCATCCCTTAGTTTGATTTTATTTTTTTAGACATCATCCCTTCATATTCAATTCACCCAATGCCCTCTGTCTATATATATCTATATTTCCTTCAGCTACACTAATACTGAGGTCTCATGAATTACACACATCATCTTTCCATGTAGGAATGTAAACAAAACAGTTCAACTTTAGTTAAAGTCCCTTATGATTTCTCTTTCTTGTTTACCTTTTCATGCTTCTCTTGATTCTTGTGTTTGAAAGTCAAATTTTTCTATTCAGCTCTGGTCTTTTCACTGAGAAGGCTTGAAAGTCCTCTATTTTATTGAAAATCCATATTTTGCCTTGGAGCATGATACTCAGTTTTGCTGGGTAGGTGATTCTTGGTTTTAATCCTAACCTCTGGAATATCATATTCCAAGCCTTTTGATCCCTTAATGTAGAAGCTGCTAGATTTTGTGTCATCCTGATTGTGTTTCCACTATACTCACATTGTTTCTTTCTGGCTGCTTGCAATATTTTCTCCTTGATCTGGGAGCTCTGGAATTTGGCAACAATATTCCTAGGAGTTTTCTTTTGGGGATCTTTTCCAGGAGGTGATTGGTGGAGTCTTTCAATTTCTATTTTACCCTCTGGTTCTAGAATATCAGGGCAGTTCTCCTTGATAATTTCTTGAAAGATGATATCTAGGCCCTTTTTTTGATCATGACTTTCAGGTAGTCTAATAATTTTAAAATTATCTCTCCTGGATCTATTTTCCAGGTCAGTGGTTTTTCCAATGAGATATTTCATATTGTCTTCCATTTTTTCATTCCTTTTGGTTCTGTTTTATAATTTATTGATTTCTCATAAAGTCACCAGCTTCCACTTGCTTCAATCTGATTTTTAAGGTAGTATTTTCTTCAGTGGTCTTTTGGACTTCTTTTTCCATTTGGGTAATTCTGCCTTTCAAAGCATTCTTCTCCTCATTGGCTTTTTGGAGCTCTTTTGCCATTTGAGTTAGTCTATTTTTTAAGGTGTTATTTTCTTCAGTATTTTTTTGGGTCTCCTTTAGCAAGTCATTGACTTGTTTTTCATGGTTTTCTCACATCCTTCTCACTTCTCTTCCCAATTTTTCCTCTACTTCTCTAACTTGCTTTTCCAAATCCTTTTTGAGCTCTTCCATGGCCTGAGACCAGTTCATGTTTTTCTTGGAGGCTTTTGATGTAGGCTCTTTGACTTTGTTAACTTCTTCTGGCTGTATGTTTTGGTCTTCTGTGTCAGCAAAGAAAGATTCCAAAGCCTGAGTCTGAGTCTACATCCTTTCTCACTGCCTGGCCATGTTCCCAGCTAACCTACTTGACCCTTGAGTTTTTCGTTGGGGTATGACTGCTTGTAGAGTAGAGAGTACGTTGTCCCATGCTTGAGGGGCTGCACTGCTATTATTAGACCTACTTCTTCACAGCAAGCTCTGCCACACCAGCGCTCCTTCTCCCCCAAGAACCGCCAACCAGGATTGCAGCCCAGATCCAGGCATGGCAAAGTGGGCTTTGCACTCCTGCTGTAATCTGCCACTTAATTCCTCCCACCAGGTGGGCCTGGGGCCAGAAGCAACTGCCGCTGTAGCTCTGGAAGCACCCTCAGAGCTGCACCACCTCCACTGCCCCCAGGACGGTCGCCGACCAAGAACTCCTTTCACTCTGTCCCAGTTGTCTTTGGCTTTTGTGGGATGATTCAGGGCACTACGGCCTGTTCTACCCAGCTCCCGGTCTGGTTGGTCCTGGCATGGCCCATGCTGGGCTGTGCTCCATTCCGCTCCCAGCTTGATGTGATAGACTCTTCCCAGCGACCATGCAGGCTGTCCTGGGCTGGAGCCCTGCTTCCCTCTGCTATTTCATGTGTTCTACAGCTCTAGAATTTGTTCAGGGCCATTTTTATAGGTGTTTGGAGAGATCTGGGGAGGGGCGGAGCTTAAGCAAGTCCCTGCTTTCCAGCCGCCATCTTGGCTCCCTCTTCAACTTGTTTTGTTCGTTAGTTTTTAAAATTTCATTTTCTGTACCTTTTTTCTAGAAAGGATTTCTTTTACTTACTCTCTACATTTTCTTCCCTTTCTGTCTATTCTAGACTTTATTTTGTGATTCATGGCCCTTATATTTATTTAGTCCTTTATTCTCTGTATATCTCATGGAATTAAAACTTTTGGGTATCTACTTTGGGTTTCCTCTTCTGAATGGTTTCTGTTATTGTCTTGTAGATTTTGCCCTCTCCCTCCCCATTTTTTCTGTTGTACCTTACTCTTAGAATTACTAGTTCCTGACTGTGAAAGAGATAAAATTGCCTCATTCTATGTATCTTCCTACAATGTCCCTGATTGTACAGTTCATTATTGACTTTTGTCCTCCCTTTGATCAACCCCAATTTGTCTCAAACTCTCTTTCCTAGTTCCATTCCCTTACAGTGGTGCCAGTTGCCTGATTTCTTTTCTCCTGAGGCAGGATGAGTGATCTAAGCACCAACTGCATGAAGATAATACCCATTCTAAGATCTCCAACACCATTTATAGAATATCTCTCTTCTTTTGTAGGAGCATTTACCAGTAGTACCGCCTCCCACAAATGAAACAAGTGTTTTTCCTTTTCTTTCTCCCTTTCTCTATTCTCCTGTAGGCTTTCTTTTTCCCGGTAACAGGAGTTAAGTTACTTTTCCTTTGTGGTATACTTTGATACGATTACATTACCTATTCCCTCCTATCTTCTTCCTCTTTCTTATGTGCCCTCTTATTCTATAATTTAGTTTCACAAGAAATATTGATCCACTTGTAGACAGAATGTTGTGAGGTTTAGTCCATGTTGTTTCAGGACTGGTTCTCCACCATCGCTTCTATTTGACTTCTGCTTTTTTGTCTCTTTAAGTATATTTAGAAAGAAATATCTAACTGATTTCTCTGTTATTTTTGTCCTTAGTTGCTATATTCATTTTCCCTTCTCATATTTCCATTGTCTGGGGTGTTTGAGAAGAAGATAATCTCTTCATGTCTGGTTTTCTTTCTAGGAGTGTTTTGAACAACTCCTTTTTTATTATTTGTCCATATTTTTTCATTTATGGTTACACTCAGATTTGTGGGGTGGGTCACCTTGGACTACATCTCTTTTGTTCTTTGGCACACATTATTCCATTTTCTCCTGTGGTTTCTGGTAAGTGTAGAATAGTCTTTTGTTATATGAATTTCTTTTCCTTTATATTTGATGGTCTTTCTCTTGGTGCTTGCAGAATTTTTTTTGTTTGTAATAGAACTGTTACATTTAACTGCTATGTGACTTTGAGTTTGTAGCATAGGGATTTTTTGGAGGTAATCTATAGAGTCTTCCAATTAGTGCTTTATTTTCTGTGTTCAGATGTTCTGGGCAGTTTTCTGGTATTACTTCTTGCATTGTAGTGTTTGGGTTTTTGATTTACTGGATTCTTCTAGGAGTTCTATAATCCTGAAGTTGTCTCTGTGTATCTTGTCTTTGAGATCAATGTTTTGCTTATATGGAGATCATGTTTTTGTTACAATTGAAATTAATGTAAACTGAGGCACAAAGTTCTGAGAATGTTCACTTTATTGGTAAGGCTAGCAATTGCCAATAAAAGGGGTCTTTAGCTCCTCAGGTGGCAAAATACCTCAAATGAGGGCAAACAGATCATTTTTCAGACAAAAGTAGGAACATACAAAAGCTAGTAGGCAACAACATAGATGGGAAAATAACATGACTAGATGGAAGTCTGGCATGCAGGGCTAGCTACAACCCCTCCTTCAGTCATGTCACTATGGAAAGCCCATTGGTGGTATCCATCTGCATGGCTAGTTAGTGTCACATTAATAACAGACTAGACTTTCTGGAAGGCCAATGTTGCAGAGATAACAGACCAAACTACTTGGCATCCACCTGCATCTTTCAAGGATAACAGATTTCATTGACATAAGAATAGAACAGTAATTAGCAGGGACATTGAACTTCTAAACTTAACTCAGAGTGGAAATCTGAATTTATGAACTCAACTCAGAGACACAGAAATGTGACTTAGGCAGTATAAAAAATGTGGTGGTGACACAGAATAGAACCAATTACAAAAATACAGGCCGTATCATTTTGATTTTCTTACTTTTAATGTTACTTCCCCCCATTGTCCTTTGCTTCTCTGTATTTGCATTCCTAATCAGCTATTCTCTCTTTTATTTGTTGAGACTTGCACCATGGATATAAGTTCTGTTCTGCTGATTATTTCTGCTGTGCAGGCAGTGCATTCTTTGATGACAGTTGCTGTGGAGACTGGATCTCAAATGTCTTGACCTCCTCCTATACTGCACAATTAATGGTTCACTAACCTCAGTTTTTGACTTCTGAGGGAATAGATTTAGCCCTATCAGGATGCTGGGCACTTTCCCTCAGGCTTAGTGGAGAGCCACACATGTATGTATCTTGTCCCTGTCCCCTCTGTTCCCATTATCTGGCTGAGCTCTGTTGTGCCATAGAGCACTGCATCACTATCATAGGCTGAGCAAATTTCTGCCATTTCAATCTCAGTGGCACTGGAGCATCAAAGAAGCCTCCTTGCTAGGAGGGAGGGGACATGGAGTATAGAGTTGAGTTCTATTGAAAGCACGTGGGTCACCTTGTGTGGCCTGCTCCAAGGAGTGTGGTGGGTAGTGTGGGAGGGGATACTGAGTGAGCACATCAGGTAGGGATTAGCCTACTCTGTTGTTAGTTCACTGAGTTTTCACCTTGTTTGGTTCTTGGTAGCCTAGATGATGAAGACAATGAAAATTGCTTCAACTCTTACACATTGTTCCTATTTTCGAGAGGTCTGAGGATTGGAGAAATTTCCAGTCCTCCATTATGTTGATAGTGTGACCTGGCAATGGATGTAAGAAACTCAATAACTCACCCCTTATCAAAATTCATTATTTCCTCCAATTACTTATTGCCACCACTGAAGCAATTTTGTAGTTTTGGTACCCAAGGCCACAAAAAGCATCAGAGATAAGTAGCATGAAAATATTCCCAACTGACTTTTTTTAAATGTAAATTCATTTGTTGGGGAGAGCACAGATCTAGGACACAAGGTTTCCCTGAGAGGAAAATCTCCAAAACACCAGCCTGTAGGAGAGGAGGAGTAGAGACCTGCTTTATTTTATGTTGTGTATTATCCTGTGTTATTTGAAAATATTGTTAAAGTATAAAGCCATTTATAGTCATTTTAGTCCAAGCCAATAAACGCCCAGTTTGAGATTGAGAGAGGGAAACCCAAAAGGGAAAAACGTTTCTCAGCTAAGGCCAATGTGGGGGTGGTCTTACTAGAGAGACACTTTCTAAAATACCTATACCTTAGACTGCTTTATGGACTTCAAGAGAGACTGAACAAGGAAAAGAGCGAATAGATGAAGGCTGGTATGTTTTATTCAGGTAATCACACACCCTATACAAAGTACTTAACTAAACCCCTATCTGGCTACATAAATAAGGAATTGAGGCCCAGGGGGCTGAGATGATGCCATATCCATGGGCTGGTGGTGCTGCTGTTCCGTCATTCAGTCATGTCTGACCCTTTGTAACCCCATGGACCATACATAACACACCAAACCATTCTATTCTCCACTATCTCCCAAAGCCTGTCCAAGTTCATGTTTGCTGCTTCCATTACATGATCTATCTCATTCTCTGCGGTCCCTTCCTCCTTTTGCCTTCAATCTTTCTCATCATCATGGTTTTTTCCAGTGAGTCTTGTCTACTCATTATGTGGCCAAAGTATTTAAGTTTGAGCTTCAGTATTTGTTCTTCCGATGAACAGTTTGAATTAATTTCTTTAAATATTGACTGATTCGATCTCCTTGCTGTCCAAAGGATCTTAAAATGTCTTCTCCAGCACAATTCAAAAGCTTTGATTCTGTGGTCAGCTTTCCTTATGGAGTAGTCTGCCTCCAAATAAAAATTAAGGACAATGCTTTTTATCAAGATAAGCTTCTTAGCAGAAAATACAGCTTAAGTATGTTTGGGGGTAATAATGAAGTAGTTGGCCATTTTTTGTTCATTTACTGTTTGCTTTTTGGAGTGTTAGGTCAATCCCTTTTGAGTTACCATGGATCTAATTCAGGAGACCCTATAGTATTCTGGGTCTTAATGAAGTCAACACAATACATTAGCAAACACAAGTGTCTGAAAAATCTTGTCATCTATATGGAAACCCTCTACCATTTGGACCTTGACCAAGACATGGCACTGGCAAGGAGATATCTCTTTGTTTTATGCTTAACGTGATGTTAATAATCAGAGGGTCATTGAACAATGATATTTCTGTGTTTGCATTACTCAAAGAATACCGTATAATTTTTACCTTGCATAAGAGGCTCAGACTCTTTGTGGGAGGAGAGCTGTTAAAGCTGCCCTCATTCTGCCCCCTCCATGTATTTTTTTATCCTGAACTTCACAAAAACTAAAGAAGAGTATTTTCATGTACAAAGTAGAACAGAGAGAAAGAGGATCACACATGTAGCTGAGAATGGATTATAGAGTTTGTTTCTTTTTAAGTATAAAATATTCAACATGTTATTTTCAAAACTGATTTCAGTCTCCATTTTTCACTCCCTTCTGTTCTGTGCATTTTAAAAATTCTTAAATGATTCTTTTTTCTCTTCATTTTTACTGCTAGTTCTTCTCTCCCCACAAAAACCACAACCAAAAAAGCCCCCAATAACCCATGTCCCAAGTATCAAATATGCACATTCAAGCAAAACAAATCCCCTCATTGGTTATGTCCACAAAATTCTCTTCTGTACTTTGAGTTCATCACCTTTTTGTCAGGAGGTGGCAAGCATATTTGTTCCACTATTTATCTTCTGGAATTGTCATTGCATCTATCAGGTTCTTAAGTCTTTAATTCTTTTCTTGACCATGTTGCTATTATATAAATTGTTCTGTGTTCTTCTCAATTCTTTTTGTATCAGTTATACAAACCTTCCTAGATTTCTATGAAACTATCCCTTTTGTCATTTCCTATGGTGCAGTGATATTCTATTATTTTCACACACCATAATTTGACAGCCATTCACCAATTTCTTTTTGCTACCCTCACAACTGAATGACTTAAAAAGGTGCTGTGGGAGGCAGGTAGGTGGTACAGTGGATAGAGCGCTGGGTCTGCAGTCAGGAAGACCTATCAGATCTGACCTCAGATACTTCCTGGCTGGGTGAGTCTTGGCAATTCACTTAACCTCTGTCTACTTCAGTTTCTTCAATTGTTTTTTTTAAAAAAGTGGGAATAATAGTAGAACTTACCTCATAAGGTCCTGAGAATCAAATGAAATACTATTTATAAATTGCTTAGTATAGTGCTTGGCACATAGCAGGTGCTAAATAAATGCTTATTCTGTTTCCCCTTCTTTTCATGCCCCAAGTCTCTGATGATTTAATTGTGAAATTACTTTGAAGGGAGTCACAGGGAATAATAATCATAGCTAACATTCATATATTTCTTTAAGATTTATTAAGGGGGGGGGCAGAGCCAAGATGGTGGCTGGAAAGCAGGGACTTCCATGAGCTCCCCCCAAGAACCCTTCAAACACCTATAAAATGGCTCTGAACAAATTCTAGAGCTGCACAACCCATGGAATAGCAGAGGGAAGCAAAGCTCCAGCTTAGGACAGCCTGGATGGTTGCTGGGTAAGCTGTATTGCGCACAGAGATGGGAGAGGAGTGGAGCAGAGCCCAGCGTGGGTGGCGCCCGGACCAACCAGACCAGGAGCTGGGCAGAACAGGTTCTAGCGCCCTGAATCAATGAGTTGTGACAGTAACCAGACTTCTCAACCCACAAACACCAAAGACAACAGAGAAGGTTAGTGGGAAAAACTGCTGGGGACAGAGTAAAAGGAGTTCATGGTTTGGCCACTGCCCCGAGGGGCAGCAGAGGAGGTGCAGCTACAGAACTACAGCTGCAGTTGCATCTGGTCCCGGGCCCACCTGGTGGGAGGAATTAAGTGGCAGATCTGAGCTGGAATGCAGAGCCTGCTGAAGATCTGAGTCCAGTCCAGGTTAGCGGTTCATGGAGGAGGAGTGACGCAGGTGTGACAGAGCTTGCTGTGTAGAAATAGCTCTGAAAACAACAGTGCAGCCCTTCAAGCTTGTGACAAAGTAGTCTATACTCTACAAGCAGTCATACCTCCATGAAAAACTCAAAGGTCAAGTAAGTTGGCTGGGAACATGGCCAGGCAGCGAAAATGGACTCAGATTCAGACTCAGACTTTGGAATCTTTGCTGACAAAGAAGACCAAAACATACAGCCAGAAGAAGTCAACAAAGTCAAAGAGCCTACATCAAAAGCCTCCAAGAAAAACATGAACTGGTCTCAGGCCATGGAAGAGCTCAAAAAGCATTTGGAAAAGCAAATTAGAGAAGTAGAGGAAAAATCAGAAAGAGAAATGAGGACACAAGAAAGCCATGAAAAACAAGTCAATGACTTGCTAAAGGAGACCTCCCCAAAATACTGAAGAAAATAGTACTTTAAAAAATAGACTAACTCAAATGGCAAAAGAGCTCCAAAAAGTCAATGAGGAGAAGAATGCTTTGAAAGGCAGAATTACCCAAATGGAAAAGGAGATCCAAAAGTCCACTGAAGAAAATACTACCTTAAAAATTAGACTGGAGCAAGTGGAAGCTAGTGACTTGATGAGAAATCAAGATATTATAAAACAGAACCAAAGGAATGAAAAAATGGAAGACAATGTGAAATATCTCATTGGAAAAACCGCTGACCTGGAAAATAGATCCAGGAGACATAATTTAAAAATTATTAGACTACCTGAAAGCCATGATCAGAAAAAGGGCATAGATATCATCTTTCAAGAAATTATCAAGGAGAACTGCCCTGGTATTCTAGAACCAGAGGGTAAAATAGAAATTGAAAGAATCCACCAATCACCTCCTGTAAAAGATCCCCAAAAGAAAACTCCTAGGAATATTGTTGCCAAATTCCAGAGCTCCCAGGTCAAGGAGAAAATACTGCAAGCAGCCAGAAAGAAACAATTTGAGTATGGTGGAAACAATCAGGATAACTCAAGATCTAGCAGCTTCTACATTAAGAGATTGAAGGGCTTGGAATACGATATTCTGGAGGTCAGTGGAGCTAGGATTAAAACGAAGAATCACCTACCCAGCAAAACTGAGTATCATGCTCCAAGGCAAAATATGGATTTTCAATAAAATAGAGGACTTTCAAGCTTTCTCATTGAAAAGACCAGGGTTGAATAGAAAATTTGACTTTCAAACACAAGAATCAAGAGAAGCATGAAAAGGTAAACAAGAAAGAGAAATCATAAAGGACTTACTAAAGTTGAAGTGTTTTGTTTACATTCCTACATGGAAAGATGATGTATATAATTCACAAGACCTCAGCATTAGGGTAGCTAAAGGGAATATACATACATACATACATACATACATATATATGTATGGGGAGAGAGAGAGAGAGAGAGAGAGAGAGAGAGAGAGAGAGAGAGAGTGAGTACAGGGTGAGTTCAATATGAAGGGATGATATCTAAAAAAAAAATCAAATTAAGGGATGAGAGAGGAATATATTGAGAGAGGGAGAAAGGGAGAGCTAGAATGGGGTAAATCATCTCGCATAAAAGTGGCAAGAAAAAGCAGTTCTGTAGGAAGGGAAGAGGGGGCAGGTGAGGGGGAATGAGTGCATCTTGCTCTCATTGGATTTGACCTGAAGAGGGAATAACACACACACTCCATCGGGTATCTTACCCCCCAGGAAAAAAGGAGGAAGGAGACAAAAAAGGGGGGACGATAGAAGGGAGGGCAAATAGGGGGAGGAAGTAATCAAAAGCAAACACTTTAGAAAAGGGACAGGGTCAAGGGAGAAAACTGGATAATGGGGGATAGGATATGAAGGAGCAAAATATAGTTAGTCTTTCACAACATGAGTACTGTGGAAGGGTTTTGCATAATGATACACACGTGGCCTTTGTTGAATTGTTTGCCTTCTTAGGGAGGATGGGTGGGGAGGGAAGAGGGGAGAGAATTTGGAAGTCAAAGTTTTAAAAGCAGATGTTCAAAAAAAAAAGTTTTTGCATGCAACTAGGAAATAAGATATATAGGCAATGGCGCATAGAAATGTATCTTGTCCTACAAGAAAATAAGGGAAAAGGGGATGAGGGGGAGTGGCGTGACAGGAGGGTTGACTGGGGAATGGGGCAATCCAAATATATGCCATCTTGGAGTGGGGGGTGTAGAAAGGGGGAGAAAATTTGTAATTCAAACTCTTGTGAAAATTAATGCTGGAAACTAAAAATATTAAATAGATGAATAAATAAATAAATAAATAATGATGAGATTCCCCAAAAAAGTATGCAATAACATTATGGATAAAAATGTGCATACCTTAATTAAAAATACTTTATTGACAAAAATGCAAACCATATAAAAAAAAGATTTATTAAGGGAATAGCTAGGTGGTACAGTGAGTAGAGCACTGGTCCTGGAGTCAGGAGGGCCTGAGTTCAAATCCGACCTGACACTTGACTCACTTACTAGCTGTGTAACTTTGGGCAAGTCACTTAACCCCAATTGCCTTGCCTTCCCCCCTCCAAAAAAAGAGATTTATTAAGCATTTAACTTATACAAGTGTCCCCAAAATCTTAATATAGTTTTAAGCAAACTATATCAAAATTTTTTGGACACCTTGTATTATCTCTTTTGGTCCTCATAACAAACCTGTGAGGTTTAGATATTACAGGAATGGAGCATGCTTGGGTTTGCCCTTTCTGGGGGGTTTTACAGAGCACATGCAGATATTCCCTATCTGATTCTAATCCAACAAAGTGGAAATTTGGTAGATTTTTCCCAGCTATGCAGGACTGAAGGCCTGGCACTACGTGACGATGAAATGTCTTCTAATTGGCTGTGGAGCCACAAAAACTGATGACTCTTGAGTTTCTAAGACAGAACTGAGTTTACAGATAAAAGGTTAGAACATTTCTGTTTCTTTCTTTGTTGAGCTACACTGTGGGGGAGGAGCAGTCTATTCTCTCCTTTTTGACCACCATATGTCCACGAGCGCATGGCACCTCTTTTTCTTTTGTGTTTATCCCTGATTTTAGATAACAGCATTTTGGATGGGAATGCCCATGTGAGTTGGCAAATTCAGGAGCGCCAGCAGTCCCATGAGAGGTCTCAGCAGCAAACAGCCAACAGAGTCCACCTCTTGATTATGTTGGAGAAAGGGTGAAGCACCTGAAAAGAAAGGATGTTTTTTGCCTGATTTTTAAAGTGATAATAAAGACAATAAAAGGGCATGGGGGGAGGGCGTGTTGTGGTGTAATAGATTTAAAAAACTTGGCTAGAAGTCCTGATTATGATGCATACTAGCAGTGTGACTAAGGGCAAGTCATGCCTCACTGCCTCAGGTAATGCTCTAATAAACTAAGTTATGGGTGTTGAAGTGGATAGAGTGCTGGACCTGGAGTCAGGAAGACTCATCTTCCTGAATTCAAATCTGGCCTCAGACACTTAATAATGGTGTGACCCTGGGCAGGTCACTTAACCCTGTTTGCCTCAGTTTCCTCATTTGTAAAATGAGCTGGAGAAGGAAATGGCAAACCACTCTAGTTTCTTTGCCAAGAAAACCTCCATGGGGTCACGAAGAGGTGGACACAACTGAGAAATGACTGAACAAAAATTTACTATCTTTTTTTTGTAAAAAATTTCTAATTTATTTTATCTTCAATTCCTAATTCTCTCTCGTACTCCATCCATTGAGAAAGAAACAAGATATTGCGAATATATATAGTCTTAGAAAGCAAATTCCCACATTAATTACATTAAAAAAAAAGAAGGAAAGAAAAAATACGTTTCAGTTTGGACTCTGAGTCTAGTCACTTCTCTGTGTGAAGGTGGATAGTGTGTTTCGTCATGAGCACTTTGGAACTGTGGTTGGTCATTGTGTTGATCAGACTTACTAAGTCTTTCAAAGTTGATTATTTAAAATATTTCAATTTTTGCTGTCATTGAATAATTATTCAATTATTATGGTCATTATAGAAATTGTTCTGGTTTTGCTCATTTCACTTTGGATCAGTTCATACAAATCTTTCTAGGTTTTTTTGAAACCATCCTTCTTTATTTCTTATAGCACAGTAGTATTCTATCCCATTCATAGACTTGTTCTCCAATTGATGGCTAGCCCCTCAGTTTTCAATTCTTTGCCACCACAAAAAGAGCTGCTATAAAAATTGTGATCTTTTTCCTGTCTTTGATGTCTTTGGGGCATAGACTTAGTAGTAGTCTCATGCAAAGGGTATGCACAATTTAATAATTTTAATAGGTTTTCAGGCATAGTTCCAAATTGCTTTCCAGAATGGTTGGACTAGTTCACAGCTCCACCAGCAGTATATTAGTGGGCCCCTTTTTCTTCAGTTGCTCCAGTATTTGTCATTTTCTTTTTTGTCATGTTAGCTAACCTGACAAGTGTAAGGTGATACCTCAGAGTTGTTTTAATTTGAATTTCTCTAATTATTAGTGACTTAAAGCATTTTAAAAATATGGCTATTGATAACTTGGATTCTTTTTTCTGAAAATTGTCTATTAATATCCTTGACCATTTACCAACTGGGGAATGGCTCTTCCTCCTGTAAATTTGACTCAATTCCTTATATATTACAGAAATAAAACCTTTATCATAGAAACTTGCTGCAAATATTTTTCCCCAGCTTCTTGTATTTCTACCAATTCAACTGCATTGTTTTTGTTTGTGCAAAAACTTTTAAATTTCATATAATCAAAATTATCCATTTTACTTCCTGTGAACCTCTCCATCTCTTGTTTGGTCACAAATTCTTTCCCTATCCATAGACAGGTTCTTGTTTGTCAATATCCTGCAACTTTCTGATTGTTCTGTTTGTCTTCTTAATGCTGTCAAGATACAGGAAATTCATCCCTCCAAGCTGTGTTTATTGTTTTGCATAGAAAGGACAGTGAAGTAACATCTTTGGGAGCCCAGAGTTGACTGAAGAGATCATATTGTATTAACATAGGGATTGATTTAAAGAGATTTCAAGATGAAATCAAACCAAGAGATTAAAATTTTAAATAGTATATATAGAAAAATAAATATTTTTGATCAACATTTAATAGTTTAATTGGTAGTTTAATGAAATTTAATATGTAGTTCAATGAAAACCTAGGTGGAATTTAAAAATTTTAATATTATAAACAAAAAAAACCACATGGGAGGTGAGGGTGGTATCATTAAGGAGTTCTGCTATACTTAAGCTGGTTGATTTTTTGTTATTAACATTGATTATTGATTATCAACATTTAAAAAAATCACATTTCCTTTCCTTCAATCTTTTTGGTTTACTTTTTGTATCTGCCTAGACTGAGAATAGCCATTTTCACATTTTGTTTCTTGTGTGCTAATGATACAAATCTAAGACTTCTGTTTCTAGAATCTGGGGAGAAAGTTTAACCTTATTCTAATAAAACTTTTCTTTGTTGAAGTAGTGTTTGCCTTTATTATTTTTAGATTAGGTAAAAAAGCTTTCAGTGGAAGAGAGAAGTTTTAGATGCAGTCCTAAAATTATCTCATCTCTTACTTTATAGAAACACACCATTACTTAAGAAATTGTTTTGAAGTTTAAAGAGTTAATTTTTGTAAAGTGGTGAGCTCAGAAAAATGCCTTTTGGTAACTAAAAACTTGCTTAGTTTTTAAAGGGATCCTTTATTGAAGGATTCCTATTCATAGGGGAATTCAGTAGCCATCTTTTGGCAGGACTACACCATCAACAAACCTTCCTTGAGCCAACGGGATCTCCTCAGGAAGATTCCACAGCTTTCCTCAGGAGACTACTGCAGTGCAGGGAGTTCTTTATGTCTAATCAGAATTTTTCTTCTAATAATAGAAGGCCATTGACTTTTGCTTCATTCTCAGAGAAATTCATGATCATTTTTCCAACAATATCATCTACCCTCCTTAAACAACAACAAGCATTCACTAAGTTGTTTACTACATGTAAGGCACTGTGCTAAGCCCTGGGCACACAAAGAGAGGCAAAAATATGGTCACTGCCCAAAAGCTGCTCCCAGTTGAAGGGCAAAAAACACTTAAGTATTCAGCTCAGGGCGTCTTACCTAGCTCCCTTTCTCCTCTTATCCCCTTAACATCCTTCTGTTGCACTTCCTTCCCAAGCTTCCTTCCCACTCCTCCAGGGCCTGCCAGAGTGAGCTCCCCGCCCCTTCTCTCCCCACCCCTCCCCTCCCCTCCCCTCGCCAGCATTCAGAGAACGCCAGTGCGGCTGAGCAGCACCCCCTGGCGGCGTTGACTGGGCGCGCAAGGCTGGATCCTGGCGCCTGTGCTTCGCCTTAGCCCCGCGCTCACGGCGCATGCCCCCGTAGCTGTCGCCTCTGGCTGAACCCCGTGGCGTTCGAAGCTGTTGCGGGGAGTTGGAGGCTACGCTTTGCCTCCTCGGTGGAGGTGGGGGCGGGGTGGGAGATTTGGGGTAGAGGTTGGCTGTGGGTTCCCCCAGAAGAGAGCTGCCGCAGTCTCGGGGGTGGCGCTCGTAAGCCATCTCGCCCCAACCTTCCCCCGCGGCCCGCCCCCTCCTCCTCCCCATGGACCCGGTCCCCTGGGCTGACCCCCGGCGCAGAGCCTTGGAGAAAGACAACTTTCCTTTCGATGGTAAGGCAGGTGACAGGAGCGTAGAACCCCCGCCGGCAGCCCTCGAGGTCACCCGCCACATGTTATGGATAAGGAAGCTGAAGCCCCCGGGTCGGGTGGCTGTGTTTGAAGCCCGGTGCTCCTGCCTCCCGGCTCGCTGGGCTGCCTCGGAATTGGGGGCGAGGACCGGCACGTTAGTCCTGCCTGGAGACGAAGGGATGCAAATACCGATAGGACGCGGCTTCTGCCCCCAGGGCACTGACTGACCGCCAAGGTGACCTTGCGCAGTGTCTTCACTTTCCGGGGACGTGAGCCCTCTGCTATTAACCAGCCTTGTGGCCTTGGCTCCTTCCGTAAAAACCGAGAAGGCTGTTTCCACAAAGCTCGTGAGGCAGTTACTGTGTGGCCGGCGCTGTACCAAGAGCAGGGCTACAAAGAAGGCGCCCACAACATGCAAACAACTGCATACAAAATCTATAGTGGGTAAATTGGAGGTGGTCTCCTAGGGAAGGCATTCGCATTAAAGGGGACCTGACTAGAAGTGGGTACATTTAAGATCTCTGTGGTACCTTCCATGTCCCAGTTTCTGTAAAGTAGAGGAGTAATACATTGGCCTTGGAAAAGAAGCACCTGCCCTCTCAGCTCTTTTGGTCAGCAATTCTGGGAGAAACTTATAATAGCTGGCTATTTATAGGTTTAACGATATTATTTAATTTAATATGACAACATTGTTAAATAGGTGCTATTCTTACTGCGTTTTACAGATGAGGAAACTGAGGTTTGGAGAGGGTCTTTGTCCAGGCCAGCGTCACACAGCTAAGGTTAAAATGCTGTTTTTTTGACACCAAGTCCAATGTTTTTTAATCTATGCCACATGATCTCTCCAGAGTCTAGAGCAGGGATGTTCAACCTTAGGTTGTCTTAGGGCCGCATTAAAATAAAATAATTATTCGAGGGCCGCAGCCAGAATAAAAAATACAGTACACTAATAGAAAGTGGGGAAATACCCATCATCAATAGGATAGGCGAAGGCACAAAGCAAGAAAGCAAACACAAAGTAACAAATTGACAACACAACAGTATAAAGGTAGGTGCTTACTGACTAGTCTGCATCGTGCAGACAGAATGCACCCCACAGATCAATTGCTATGTGTTCCATCCCTAATGCTGCTTAAAAACAGCAAAGAAAGTTAACATCGAGATTATTTATTAGCAATGGAATTAAAAAATGTAATATGCATTCCATGCAAATTATTTTTTTTGCTCGTGAAAATTAAAACCCACAGGTGGGCCACATAAAATTGCACTCTGAGGTGCGTGTGGCAGGACAGCCCTGGTCTAGAGCAATATATAATTTAAGATGTATTAATATTAATATTTTTTTATTTCACTTCTGCAGAAGGCCACTAAATTGTGGTAAAATTTAAAATAGCGGATTTTCACAGTTCTGAATTTCTTGAGCATTATGGAAAAACTTGTACCAACCTTCCTGTCTTTTGCCCTCTTTGGTGACCATTGTTTTCAAAGAGATTTCTGGGAAACAGAGTAGTTAAGTCATAGTGAATTGTCGGTTAGGCTAAGTATTTATTTCCACAGACTGAGTCCCTTCCAAAGCTTTGATGGTGAAGTAAAATTAGATGAAAGGGAATAAATTTTTAACCATGGACCAACTCTTTCTCCACCTTTAAGGAAGAGGTTACCAAATCATATTTGAGCGTTTCATAGCACTAAGTGGCACTTTAGGTAGGTGGAAGCTGAAGAAAGTGCAATATTTAGTAGTCTAAAAAGTCCTTAATTATTGACTTTCAAAATAGGAAATTATATGGAATCAGAGAGAGCTGTAAAAGTAGCAATTCGTATCATTTTTCTTTAAAAGATAATTTGTGAAATATTGGAAAGAGAATTATCCATGACCTGAAACAATTACTGTCAAAAGCATTTCCCTGGGAAAGTACTTAATGGATTGAACTTTTTAAAAATAATTCTTTAATCCTCAAGATGTCTATTATGAAATTTATCTCCATGGAAAATAGATATTAGATAGACGTTACTATCTTTCTTTCTATTTAAAGAGGTGTTTCCACATTTAATGGACCCTTCACAACACCCCTTGAGCACAACAGTGAAGACTTCTCTTAAAATGACAACCCAAGGACTAGGACTAATTATCTTCCAACATGGGCCCTATCTCCAGATATCCAACCTTGTGGAGAAAGGAACAGCTGCCAAAGATGGAAGACTAAAGCCAGGTGATAATTGGATACCTAGGTTTTAGAGATTAACATAGATTAATTTATATAGATTATGCAGATTAATTTATAGATTAACTTCTTTAATCCACCTAGAATATATATTTATTCCATTCCAGATGCTAGCTGTAGTGTGTTATGTCCATCTTGATAAGTGAGACTCTACCAGTTGGCCAAATGCTCTTTGTCCTGATTGGTCTGATTGGTTTTCTTTGTGGGTAAAGGTTTTCTCTTTAGAAGAGGAAAGAAATATTTTGAATTAAATCCAGCAAGTATTTATTGAGTGCCTATTGTGGAAGCTAGGTATGAAATGTAAGACTGCCTCTGCCTTTAAAGAAATGAAAATCTTACTGAGGGGACAACATTTATATAGTTGTAGTAATTAGAAATAATACAAACCAGTAAATTATCAAATGTTAAATTGCAGATAATCAAGTAGCATAGTATATGGCATTGACTATAGGTATGAGTGATCGTTCATTCAATCCAAAGGTATTTATTGAGTGCTCACTGTATGGCAGGTGTTTCCCTGTCCCCCCAATAATGTTTATCTTGGGCAGAAGCTGTCTCACTGTTGTCTTTGTGCTCTCCAGCACCTAGCTTGTTGAATCTTGTTGCACCAGGGATACGGAGTAAGGAGACAACATGTAAATAACTAAGTATGTACGTAGTAGATGGGAAGTAGTTTCAGAGGGGAAAGTGGTAGCAGCTGGGGATGAGAAAAGCTCCAGTAGAAGAGTTGAGCTGAGGCTTGAAAGAAGGAAGGATAGCTTAAAGAGGCAGAAGGGAAAGGGTAGAGCATTGCAGTGCAGAGTGGGGCCCTGGCTCTTGGAGGGGTGTCATAGAATGTATGCAGGGGACTGAACGGTAGGAAAGGGTATGATATGTATTATGGGCTTTAAATGCCAAACAGGGGAATTTATATTTGATCCTAATGGTAATAAGGAGTTTGGTGGGGGAGGGGGGGTGTCATGTCATGGTCAAATCTATGCTTTAGAAAATCACTTAGGCATCTTTCACTTTAAGTGAAGGTTGGATCGAAATGGGGAGACATGAGTCAAGGAGATCAATTAGAAAGCTATTGCAGTAGTTCACGTTGAGAAGTGACAAGAGTCTGAACTAGGATGGTGATTACATGTGGTAAGAAGGGAATACATATGTGTGATGTTGTGAAGGAAACACCAAGATTTGGCAATAGATTCCATCCGCAGGGAGAGACAGTGAGAAGTTGAGGGTGACACCTAGGTTTTGAATCTGGGTGACTTGGAAGGGTGGTACTGCCCTCAACAAAAGTGAAGTTGAGAAAAGGGATGGGTTTGGGGGAAAGAGAAGTTTTTCTGTTAAGTTTGAGATGCCTGCGTGACATCCCCTTTGATATTTCCAGAAGGCTGTTGGTGAGAAGGGATTAGAGATTAGGAAAGAGATTAGATATGGGAATCATCTGCATAGAGAATCAACAAGCTAGGTGCTGGAGAGCACAAAGACAACAATGAGACAGCCTCTGCCCTTGAGGACCACACTTACGTTCCGCTGGGGGATATAGCTTGTACACAGATAAGTAAATACGATATATATACAAGATAAACATATTTGGGGGGACAGGGAAACACTAGCAACTGGATGAAATCAGGAAAGGCCTTTTATTGGAAATAGCACCCAAGTTGGGCCTTGAAGTGAGGGATTTCCAAGAAGTTGAGATTAGGAAGAACATTTGTCATGAATTACAGCTTGTGCAAAGGCACGGAGACAAAACATGAAATGTTATTTACAGGCAGCAGTTAGCTGGCATATTTATGTAAGATATATAGTTAGTTTGGAAAAATCGGCTGGAACCAGATCATGAAAGACTTTAAATGCCAAACAGGAGTTTGTATTCTAGAGTCATTAGGGACTCAAGAAGCTTGAGGAAAATGACATGGCTGGATCTCTGCTTTAGGAGTATCAACCTAGCAACTGTGTGGGAAAGATGTTGAAGAAGAGAGAGGCTGGATTTGGGGACATAAGTTAGGAGTCTGTTGCACTCGGCTAGTAGAGAGGACCTGAACTGGGGTGGTTGTGGTTTGAAAAGAGAGAATGGATTTAAGAGATGTAGATGTAGAATCAACAAGTCTTAGCAATGTGACATATAAAAAAGTTTGAGAGACATAGTTTCTGGGTAATTGATTATTTTATTAATTATTGCTAGAGGATAATTAACAAAAGGGGTCAGTGGCACTTTCAAATTCCAAAGATGCACCATGGTGGCTTTTTGATGCTTATGATGCCCTTGGAAGAGTGGGTGTTTCTGACAGATGGCAATCAACTCTGATTTGTTAACAATTAATGAGAAGAATGAATATTATGATGAGAGGTAGACCTATTCTAATGAGGGATTGGGGGACTTGACTTTTCACTCAAATCTGTCTGACCAGAACACAATTTGGCAGGATTTCACCAGGATTAGATTTTCTTTGTAAGGTTTTTCTAGTTGGGCAGAGCAACAATTCCATCTAGATAAGATAGCCTGAGTGTGGTAAAATTTTGGGCTAGGTCAAACAATTTCTTTGAAAGACTAAGACTTTGAATGAAGGAATTGGAAAAAGGAAAAAAAAAACCCTAGCTCTCCACCATAATTGACTATTTAATATGAGAGAAATAATCATTTCTCTCAGCAACGCGTGTCCCAAAGAGGAGTTTGTTATGTGATACTAGAGGGAATAGAAATCCACTTGGACTTTTTGAGTAGGAGAGTAACATGGTCAGACCTGTGCGTTAGGATAATCATTTTGCGACTATTTGGAGGATGGATTGGAGAGCTCTCAGATGGCAAAAAACCTGTGCCCAGACCTAGAGGGGTTAGAGGCAGGGGCTGGAGGCTGGATAGAAGGAAACCTGAGTCTGGAACCTGGAAGAGGGGAGATCGGGTAGCTGGAGTTTTAGGGAAAGGGTTTATCCAAGGAGGTAGAGCTTGAGCCAAATTTTTTGTTTGTTTGTTTTTGAACATCTGTTTTTAAAACTTTGAGTTCCAAATTCTCTCCCCTCTTCCCTTCCCACCCACCCTCCCTAAGAAGTCAAGCAATTCAACATAGGCCACATGTGTATCATTATGTATAACCCTTCCGTAATACTCATGTTGTGAAAGACTAACTATATTTTGCTCCTTCCCAACCCATCCCCCTTTATTGAATTTTCTCCCTTGACCCTGTCCCCTTTCAAAAGTATTTGTTTTTGACTACCTCCACCCCCATCAGCCCTCCCCTCCATCATCCCCCCCATTTATTTTTATCTTCTTCCCGTTTCTTTCCTGTGGGGTAAGATTCCCAATTGGGTATGTATGGTATTCTCTCCTTAGGCCAAATCTGATGAGAGCAATGTTCACTCATTCCCCCCCTCATCCGCCCTCTCCCCTTCTCCCACAGAACTGCTTGCTCTTGCCTCCTTTATGCGAGATAATCCACCCCATTCTATCTCTCCTTATCTCCCTCTCTCAGTATGTTCCTCTCTAATCCCTTAATTTGATTTTATTTCTTTTAGATATCATCCCTTCATCTTCACCTCACCCTGTATCCTCTCTCTCTCTCTCTCTCTCCCCCTCTCTCCCTCTCTCCCTCTCTCCCTCTCTCCCTCTCTCCCTCTCTCCCTCCCTCCCCCTCTCTCCCCCCCCGCCCTGTCTCTCTCTCTCTATATATATACATACACACACACACACACATATATATATATACATACATATACATATATACACACATAGATATATACATACCTACACATTCACCCATATATATACATAAACATATATGTATGCATATTCCCTTCAGCTACCCTAATACTGAGGTCTCATGAATCATACTCGTCATCTTTCCATGTAGGAATGTCAACAAAACAGTTCAACTTTAATAAGTCCCTTGCAATTTCTTTTTCTTGTTCTTTTTCTTGATTACCTTTTCATGCTTCTCTTGATGCTTGTGTTTGAAAGTCAAATTTTCTATTCAGTTCTGGTCTTTTCACTGAGAAAGCTTGAAAGTCCTCTATTTTATTGAAAATCCATATTTTGCCTTGGAGCATGATACTCAGTTTTGCTGGGTAGGTGATTCTTGGTTTTAATCCTAGCTCCATTGACCTCCGGAATATCGTATTCCAAGCCCTTCGATCTCTTAATGTAGAGGCTGCCAGATCTTTGGTTATTCCGATTGTTTCCACAATACTCAAATTGTTTCTTTCTGGCTGCTTGCAGTATTTTCTCCTTGATCTGGGAGCTCTGGAATTTGGCGACAATATTCCTGGGATATTTGTTTTTGGGATCCATTTGAGGAGGTGATCGGTGGATTCTTTCAATTTCTATTTTGCCCTGTGGCTCTAGAATATCAGGGCAGTTCTCCTTGATAATTTCTTGAAAGATGATATCTAGGCTCTTTTTTTGATCATGGCTTTCAGGTAGTCCAATAATTTTTAAATTATCTCTCCTGGATCTATTTTCCAGGTCAGTGGTTTTTCCAATGAGATATTTGACATTGTCTTCCATTTTTTCATTCCTTTGGTTCTGTTTTATAATATCTTGATTTCTCATCAAGTCACTAGCTTCCACTTGCTCCAGTCTAATTTTTAAAGTAGTATTTTCTTCAGTGGTCTTTTGGACCTCCTTTTCCATTTGGCTAATTCTGCCTTTCAAGGCATTCTTCTCCTCATTGGCTTTTTGGAGCTCTTTTGCCATTTGAGTTAGTCTGTTTTTTAAGGTGTTGTTTTCTTCAGTGTATTTTTCAGTATTTTTTTGGGTCTCCTTTAGCAAGTCATTGACTTGTTTTTCATGGTTTTCTCGCATCCTTTTCATTTCTCTTCCCAATTTTTCCTCTACTTCTCTAACTTGCTTTTCCAAATCCTTTTTGAGCTCTTCCATGGCCTGGGACCAGTTCATGTTTTTCTTGGAGGTTTCTGTTGTAGGCTCTTTGACTTTATTAATTTCTTCTGTCTGTATGTTTTGGTCTTCTTTGTCAGCAAAGAAAGAATGCAAAGTCTGAGACTGAATCTGGGTGCGTTGTCGCTGCCTGGCCATATTCCCAGCCAACTAACTTGACCTTTGAGTTTTTCAGTGGGGTATGACTGCTTGTAGACTACAGAGTTCTATGTTCCACGTTTGGGGAGGAGGTGCCAGCTCTGTCACACCAGCACTGCTCCTTCCCCAAGAACCCCCAACCCGAACTGGGCTTAGATCTTCAGCAGGCTGTGCACTCCTGCTCTGATCAGCCACTTAATTCCTCCCACCAGGTGGGCCTGGAGCCGGAAGCAGCAACAGCTGTAGCTGCCCCACCTCCGCTGCCCCCGGGGCTGGAAGCCGAACCGCGAACTCCTTCCACTCCCACAGCTTTTCCCACTAACCTTATCTGCAGTCTTTGGTGTTTGTGGGTTGAGAAGTCTCGTAACTGCCGCTAGGGCATGCTCTGCTCGGTTGCTGGTCTTGTTGGTCCACGCCGCTCAGGCTGGGCTCTGCTCCACTCGGCTCCCAGCTCCCAGCTCCGTGTGGGATAGACCTCACCCAGAGACTATCCAGGCTGTCCTGGGCTGGAGCCCTGCTTCCCTCTGCTGTTTTGTGGGTTCTGCCGTTCTTGAATTGGTTCAGAGCCATTTTTTTTATAGGTTTTTGGAGGGACTCGGTACAGAGCTCACGCTATTCCCTGCTTACCAGCTGCCATCTTGGCTCCCTCTTAGAATTTCTTCTTGAGCCAAATTTTGAAGGCTGCTTTGGATGGGAAGAGAAGGGGAAGAGCATTCCAGGAGGAAGGAAGGATATGAACAAAGAGGCTAAGCAGAGGTTCTTGACTTGGGGTGTGTGATTTAAAAAAAAAATTTTTTTTTGAAAACTATTTCAACATTTTTTGGTTTCCTTTGTAATTCTTTGTATTTTTATGCATTTAAGAACATTCTTCCGAGAAGGGGTCCATAGGCTTTACTAGATTGTCCAAGGGATCCATGAAACACACAAAAAAATAGCCCCTGTTTGGATGGTGACTGACTTGATGAGAATAGACTATTCATAGCTTACAAAGGGAGAGGTTAGAATTAGATTATGAAAGGCCTTCCTTGAGCTAAGAGTTTGTCTTCTAAGCAGTGGGGAACAGTGTCAGATTCTTTAGCAGAATAGTGGCATGCTGAAAGTGGTGACTTAAGAACAGTGAAAGGATTAGAAACAGATAAAATACTGAGTGGTCCTGATGAATGAGGTAAAAAACTCCTATTACTTAGTTCACTTGTAATATATTTCCCTAGACATATATATTATTGTAGGCAAGTTTTTTTCCATAAAAATATAGCATCCTAAACATTGAATGAATTTTTAAAAAATACAGAATTGATAATTGTGTAAATAAACCCAACTTACTTTATTAAGATAATCTCCAAATGGATTTATTAAAGGAAAAGGGAACCAAGCTTTGGACTATAATTAATAAAATAAACTAGAGAGCTGGATCAAACTGATCATCTAGGATAGTCTGCAGTCCTCTTGTTCTCCTGAATCAGTTTGAACATCTTGATGTTAACATTGAGTATACAAATGGGATGGCGTAGGACCGTATAGTTGTTAATGTAAAATGGAAATTGACAGCAATCGATAGCATCAGTACAGTTTCAGGGGTACCCAGTCAGTGGTTTCATAGAATTTAAAGTTACTCTTTATGGTAAGCCAGTTGCATTATTCTCAGCCAGTCGGTTTTGAATTGTACCTGTACTTTATCCTTTTAATTTTCAGTGCCAATAAATAATTCTAAGATCTCAGCACCTGGCACATTTTTTAGTTCTCAGAAAATGTTGAGTTTCTAGATGATATGCCTAGCTTTTGGTCCAAAGCCCTCAAAATCTATTATTTTTTAGCACCAGAAACCTGGTTCTGATTTCTGAGCATTTAATTTTTTACAATTATGGTTTATGGTCATTGGTTTTGATTAATTACTGTTAATCAGGATTTAATTTACTGCAAGAAATTCCTGTTAATTATTGCTTGTCTTTAGAACTTAAGTACTGTTGAGCCTTAATACTAAACTCTAAAAGAGATTTTAATCAGTTAAAAAGCCTTGGAGAGTATAGGTTCCTTGCCAGCTGCTGCTCTTTTGAAATGATAGGTCTGTACTTTAATTGTTTGGTGGATCTGTTATCTCTTCTGTGTGTGAGCACTCCATTTCCTCATATAAATACTCCAGAGGAGGTATTCCTAATGTGTTGGGGACTTCCCTTTGGATCTTTTCACATTATATAGGTGCCAAAACAGTATTCACTTATTCTGTATGTTACCCTTGACTCTCATTAAATGATCAGTCATACATCTCTTGGATGATAATCTTTTTTGTATACATTTCCTTGTTTGTTATATATCGCTGCTCATTATGTCCATCATGGATCTCTTCATTGCTTTTAAGTGACCTACAATTTTGATTTCTCTGATGTTGTGGTTTCAAATGTTTTGCAGCCATGTAGTATCACTAGCACTTAGAAAAAAAGGATGGGATATTCTTTCAGGAAAGAATTTGGCATCATTGAAAGATGCAATCCTGTCATACTGTACAGAGTAAAAATAAAATCTGCGCCCTTTAGTAGTGGTATGGCTTAATATAAGGATGATTTAAAAAATATTTCCTATAGTCCAGGGGTGGGGAACCTGTGGCCTTGAGGCCACATGGGGCTTTCTAGGTCCTTGGGTGAAGCCTTTTGACTGAGTCCAAGCTTTACAGAACAAATCCTTTTATTACGGAGATTTATTCTGTGAAGTTTGGATTCAGTTAAAGGGCTGCACTTGCTACACTTCAGTAGTATATTGCACTATGTATAACTTTCCTAGTTCTGTTTACTTTATTCTCTATCAGATCATTAGTTTCTCTGAAATCCTCACATTTGTTGTTTCTTGTGGCATAGTAATACTTCTTTACATTCACGTAACCACAGTTTGTTAAGCCTTTCCTAGTTGACAGGCACTTGATTTGTTTTGAGTTCTTTATATCCACTAAAAGTATTGCTATGAATATTTTCATATATGCGGAACCTTTCTTCCTGTCTTTGACTTCCTTGAGGTATATATACTTCAACGAAATGTTTCTGGGTCACAAGTTATGGTAATTTTAATAAATGTTTTTTAGTATAATTCCAAATTACTTTCTTTTTTTAAAAAATTATTTAATATATTTAGTTTTCAGCATTGATTTTCACAAAAGTTTGAATTATAAATTTTTTCCCCATTTCTACCCTCCCCCCACTCCAAGATGGCGTATATTCTGGTTGCCCCATTCCCCAGTCAGCTCTCCCATCTGTCACCCCACTCCCCTCCCATCCCCCTTTCCCTTCTTCTCTTATAGGGCAAGATAAATTTCTATGCCCCATTTCCTGTGTATCTTATTTCCTAGTTGCATGAAAAAACTTTTTTTGTTGTTGTTGTTTTTGAACATCTGTTTTTAAAACTTTGAGTTTCAAATTCTCTCCCTTCTTCTCTCCTCATCCACCCTCCCTAAGGAGGCAAGCAATTCAACATAGGCCACATGTGTATCATGTAAAACCCTTCCACAATACTCATGTTGTGAAAGATTAACTCTGTTTTGCTCCTTCCTAACCTATCCCCCTTTATTGAATTTTCTCCCTTGACCCTGTTCCTTTTCGAAAGTGTTTGTTTTTGATTACCTCCTCCCCCATCTGCCCTCCCTTCTATCATCCCCCCTTTTTTATCTTCTTCCTTCTTCTTTCTTGTGGGGTAAGATACCCAATTGAGTGTATATGGTATTCCCTCCTCAGGTCAGATCCGATGAGAGCAAGATTTACTCATTCCCCCTCACCTGCCCACTCCTCCCTTCCTAGAGAACCACTTTTTCTTGCCACTTTTATGCGAGATAATTTACCCCATTCTATCTCTCCCTTTCTCCCTCTCTCAATATATTCCTCTCTTATCCCTTAAATTGATTTTATTTTTTTAGATATCATCCCTTCATATTCAACTCACCCTGTGCCCTTTGTGTATATGTGTGTGTGTGTATAAATATATATACCTACATATATACATACATAGATACACACATATGTATATATATATATGTATACACATATATATATGCATATTCCTTTCAGCTGCTATGATATTGAGGTCTCATGAATCATACACATCATCTTTCTGTGTAGGAATGTAAACAAAACAGTTCAACTTTAGTAAATCCCTTATGATTTCTCTTTCTTGTTTACCTTTTCATGCTTCTCTTGATTCTTGTGTTTGAAAGTCAAATTTTCTATTCAGCTCTGGTCTTTTCACTGAGAAAGCTTGAAAGTCCTCTATTTTATTGAAAATCCATATTTTGCCTTGGAGCATGATACTCAGTTTTGCCGGGTAAGTGATTCTTGGTTTTAATCCTAGCTCCATTGACCTCCGGAATATCATATTCCAAGCCCTTTGGCCACTTAATGTGGAAGCTGCCAGATCCTGTGTTATCCTGATTGTTTTTCCACAATACTCAAATTGTTTCTTTCTGGCTGCTTGCTGTATTTTCTCCTTGACCTGGAAGCTCTGGAATTTGGCAACAATGTTCCTAGGAGTTTTCTTTTGGGGATCTATTTGAGGAGGTGATCGGTGGATTCTTTCCATTTCTATTTTACCCTCTGGCTGTAGAATTCTCGTTGATAATTTCTTGAAAGATGATATCTAGGCTCTTTTTTTGATCATGGCTTTCAGGTAGTCCAATCATTTTTAAATTATCTCTCCTGGATCTATTTTCTAGGTCAGTGGTTTTTCCAATGAGATAGTTCACATTGTCTTCCATTTTTTCATTCCTTTGGTTCTGTTTTATAATATCTTGATTTCTCATCAAGTCACTAGCTTCCACTTGCTCCAGTCTAATTGTTAAGGTAGTATTTTCTTCAGTGGTCTTTTGGACCTCCTTTTCCATTTGGCTAATTATGCCTTTCAAGGCATTCTTCTCCTCATTGGGTTTTTGGAGCTCTTTTGCCGTTTGTGTTAGTCTATTTTTTAAGGTGTTGTTTTCTTCAGTATATTTTTCAGTATTTTTTTGGGTGTCCTTTAGCAAGTCATTGACTTGTTTTTCATGGTTTTCTTGCATCCTTCTCATTTCTCTTCCCAATTTTTCCTCTACTTCTCTTAACTTGCTTTTCCAAATCCGTTTTGAGCTCTTCCATGGCCTGGGACCAGTTCATGTTTTTCTTGGAGGCTTTTGGTGTAGGCTCTTGGACTTTGTTGACTTCTTCAGGCCATATGTTTTGGTCTTCTTTGTCAGCAAAGAAAGAATGCAAAGTCTGAGACTGAATCTGGGTGTGTTTTTGCTGCCTGGCCATGTTCCCAGCCAACTTACTTGACTCTTGAGTTTTTCGTCGGGGTATGACTGCTTGTATAGCAAAGAGTACTTTGTTCCAAGCTTGAGGGGATGCGCCGTTGATTTCAGAGCTATTACAGCCAGCTCTGCCACACCAGCACTCCTCCTTCCTCAAGAACCACCAACCTGGACCTGACTTGAATCTTCAGCAGGCTCTGCATTCCTGCTCTGATCCGCCACTTAATTCCTCCCACCACGTGGGCCTGGGGCCGGAAGTAACTGCAGCTGTAGTTCTGTAGCTGTACCTCCCCCGCTGCCCCTGGGGCAGTGGCTGAACTGTGAACTCTATCACCCTGTCCCCCGCAGCTTTTCCCACTAACCTTCTCTGTTGTCTTTGGTGTTTGTGGGTTGAGAAGTCTGGTAGCTGCCACAGCTCACTGATTCAGGGTGCTATGGCCTGTCCTGCCTGGCTCCTGGTCTGGTTGGTCCTGCTGCCTCTCACGCTGAGCTCTCCTCCCCTCCACTCCATGTGCGATAGACCTCATCCAGCGATCATCCAGGCTGTCCCGGGCTGGATCCCTGCTTCCCTCTGCTATTTTGTGGGTTCTGCAGTTCTAGAATTTGTTCAGAGCCATTTTTTATAGGTTTTTGGAGAGATGTGGTAGGGAGCTCACACAAGTCCCTGCTTTCCAGCCGCCATCTTGGTTCCACTCCTGGAAGTCAAAGTCTGCCCCAAATTACTTTCTAAAGTAATTGTTCCAATTTGTAGCTGCTGTAACAGCACATTAGTGTGCTCATTTTCATGCAGCCCCTTCAACATAGACTATTTCCATCTTTTCTCATCTTTGTCAATTTGTTGTGGCATGTGAAACCTCAAAGTTATTTTAATTTTCATTTCTTTTACTTTTAATAGTTTGGAACAGCCTTTCTCATGATTATTTAGAGTTTGAAGTTCTTTTGAGAATTTTTTGCTTGTATCTTTTTACCCGTTATGTATTGGAGAATGTGTCTTGGGCTTATATTTAGCTCCATCTTTCTAAGCATTTACTTCTTAGAGCACTGGAAGCATCTGGGATTGATAGAGGATAGATTATGAAGATTTTTACTTGGTTTGTCCATTAGCTTTTTAGAACAAGTTTGGATTCAACCTCTTGACATAAATTTAGGTGATTCTTACCAGGGCTTACTTTACTATATTTTAAATCTGCCCTTTGTAATGTTAGTCTTCAGCTGTCTCCCTAAGGAAGGTATTTAAGATGTTCTAGACCTACTGATTTATTCTCTGTTATTGGTTAACTTCATTAAGTGTAAGTTATAAAGTCACATTTGGAGCAAGGGTGAATCTGTTCTTTCCAGAAGTAGGTTATGTGTGTTTTTTCTTTCTCTGCATGATTCATGCTATTTTTGACCTTAGGGTTATTGCAAAAATTGTGCTCTATAAACTGTAAAGCACTATATAAGTGTGAGTTATTACTATTAAAAATCACCTTGTTTGTTCTTTCATTGCCTTGTGGAGAATTGTTTAACATTTTACAAGGACAGATGATTAGCATTAATTCATTTAACAAAAATTTATTATATATGTACAAAGCATTGTAGATAGATTTGAGGGGGACTTTAGAGCTCATCCAAGTAATTCTGTTCCAGGCCCTTGTAATTTTACAAAAGGAATAAACTGAGTCACAGAGAGGTTAAGTGATTTCACCCAAGGTAAGAGACAAAACATGGCTCCAAATAAGGTTTTGATTCTATATCTAGTGCTTTTTCCATAATACCAGAATCCCTTTTCCCTTTCTTGGGGCTTAATAGTTACAAGGAGCAATGGGATTTCAGAGAAAGAAGATTACTTATAATTTTTAACATAATTTAATTTATTTTCAATGAACAAAAGTCTATTTTTTGCTCTTTCCATCCCTCCATTGGGAAAAAAAAGAAAAACAAAACCATTGTAACAAATATACAAAGTCAAGCAGAACAAATTCCACAAGATTATTTCTGACTATTCAAGAATGATATGATCAGGAGACAGTATGATTGTCAGGTAGGTAAAATATACCATATTTAACCAATTTATTCATTATTTAATGTAAATGGACCATCCCTAATAGCCTAAATATTTAATTTGAAACTATAATTCTAAGAGCTCTTAATAGCAATTAAAATAGTAGAATGCATTTACCTTTATTATATTTCTGACCTAGGAAACATTTCAAGTATATCACCAGCATTGTTATTAGGAAACATTATCCTTTTACTCATACTTCCAAAGATTTAATAACACTCATGACTTTGAATCTTAAGACTGGTCTTGGCGTTATGTAATGAATGCTTTTCATAGACCAAGTAATCAACGTACATTTGTTAAGCACCTGCTCTGCTGGGCATCTGCTAGGCATTAGAGATACAAAGACAAAAATCAAAGTCCCTCAAGGAGCTTACATTGTCAGGGCAAAGAATACGTACACATTTATAATTATATACAAAATGTATACATTATTTTGCTGGGGAAGTACCGGAAGCTGAGGGATCAGGAAATGCCTCCTGGTGGAGGGGGCACTAGAGCTGAGCTTTGAAAGAAACTAGGGATTTGGGGCAGCTAGGTGGTGCAGTGAGTAGAGCACCGGCCCTGGAGTCAGGAGGACCTGAGTTCAAATGCGGCCTCAGACACTTGACACATGTACTAGCTGTGTGACCTTGGGCAAGTCACTTAACCCCAATTGCCCTGTTCCCCTCCCAAAAAAACAAAACAAAAAAAGAAACTAGGGATTCTAAGAAGCAGAAGTGAAGAGGAAGTGCTTCCCACACTTGGAGGAGGCAGCTTCAGCAGTGTTGTGGAGATAGGAGATGGGATGTTATTAAGAAAATCAGATTGACTAGACCTTAGAACACATGAAGGGGAGTAACATAATAAGCCTGGAAAGATAGGTTGGAAACAGGTTGTGTTCTTTAAATGCCAAACAGAAGGGTTTTTCTTTGATCCTAGAGGCAATAGAGCCACTGGAGTTTTTAAAGAGTGTGACATGGTCAGACTTGTGTTTTAGGAGTATCACTTTGGCAGTTATGTGGAGACCGGAGTGAAAGGAGAGAAAAAAACAGAGGGTGGGATGTGAAGATCCTACAAAGAAAACTAAAAAAGGAACAGACAGGAGAACCTGGAGAAGCAGTGTCTTGAAAATTCAGAGAGGGGAGAAAATCTAGGAGAGCATGGTCAGTAATGTCAGACGCTGCAGAGAGGTCGAGAAGAATGAGGATTAAGAAAAAAAGTCATCACTTAATTCTTCAAATAATATTGTGCCATAAGACATGAACAAAGGATCATTTTCAGAGAAATCTAGGAAGACTTATAACGAATTGATAGACACTAAACAGTGACTACAACACTGTAAAGAGAAACAACTTTGAAACTGAATTAGAATCAGTATTCTTGAGAGAGGTGATGAACTCAAGCAGAGTAAGAAATAAATTTCCCAATATGGCCATTGTAGGTGGGAATTTGTTTTGCTTGACTGCGTATTTGTTCTAAGGGTTTTATTTTTATTTTTTCCCTAGCTGGGGGTAGACTGGGATAGGGAAAGAGGGCCTAGGCATGTTGTGCCCTCCCCCAGCCTCCCCTTCCCAAGAGAGAGAGAAACAGACAGAGAAAAGGTTATTGAAACATTTTAAAAATGCACAGAATAGAACAGACCAGAAAGAATTACAGATAAGCAGGAAAGCTTTGAAAGTTATGTTGAATTTATTATATATTTAAAAAGAAAAGCTGTACATAAGAGATTTGGTTTCATATACAATCCTCTTTTTCTGCCCTGCTGTATATATGGAAATGTCCATTTTACTTGTTTAAAGTTCAGAATAAATAACATATTTGAAAGAGATTATTGATAAATGTGAAAGCAATTTCAGTTGAGTAACAGAGTCAGAAGCCAAATTGCCAAGCCATATCATGAGAAATGATATGAGAAGTGGAGGCAGTAAGAGTACAGATGTTTCTAGGAGTTTGGCTGTGAAGTGGAAGAAAGAGATAGAACAATAACTAGAAGTAACGGTAAGGTTCCAAATTGATTTGGAATGACTTAAACTGTTAACTAAATTGCTGATTTTTTTTCAACTTTTTTTTCAGGTGATGTTCTGATTTCAGTTGGCCATTCAAATGTGTTAGGATATACACTTCGAGAATTTTTACAGATTTTGCACCATATCCCCATAGGTGCAATACTCCAAATCAGAGTTTACCGAGATTTTATTGACATACCACCAGAATGGCAAAACATAGATGACTTAATCCCTGAGACTAAGCCTGCAGTGGTAATAGCTCAGTAAGTGGCTGGTGTTTTTTTTTTTAACTTTTTCTGTTTTGGTATAAGTTTATTATATAGTGAAAGATACTTATGTAGATAAGATGTAATCCATATTTAAAGCTAGAGTAGATCAGATGGGTAGAAAGGATATTGGTAATAATTAGGATTTGCTAAGTTTCAAGACACATTTCTAAAATTATTGTTTTGGTATGTGGGATTATGTGTTAGGAAAATGCCTTTTCCTCACAACAGATTCATTCAAGTACTTCCCCAATTTCACTAATCAAAAAACCTTTCTTCCCAATTTTCCCTAATTATTCCTATTTTATGTTGCTGTTAAATCTAGCAGTCATGTACAACTCACACTTTATAGTGCTTTAAGACTTATGGGGCACTTCACACCAGTCTTATTTGACAGTAGTATATCTCCTTCCTTTTACAGAGGGAACTGAAGGTCAGGAAGGCTAAGAGCCTGTAGTCACCCTGCTAGTTTTGGAGCTGGGATATGAACCCAAGTCTCTTGATTTCCAAGGCCAGTGTGCTTTCCTCACATAATGCTGTTGCTTGTCTATAAGGCTATTGACAAGTACACATTTTATTAAGAATGAGAAATGACCTATGGTCATTAATTTAAACCAATGCAATCATCTGAACATGTTGGGACTGCAGAGGATAGGATGAGCTTGTGAACATGTGTAGGTTCTAAGGTCTTTTGAATTTTCTATAGGGGTGGGTTATTGATCTAAACTCACAGTTTAAACAGTAAGGTAAGAACAATTTTGTTCCATTTGCATGTTTTTTGTTAAAAGTTGATAAATTTATCATGCAGAATAATCTAATTAAATATTTATGAACAAATCAAGTTGGCAGTTACCTGGTAACTGACTAGTAAGTTAGTGATTATAATAGCAACTTCATGAAATGTCAGTATGGCAGTATATTGTATTATAGTTTGGAAAGAGAGGACACTGGAGTTCACTTTTCACAAATACATGTTTACCCATCTGGGTGGTAGCAGGACTACATGTGGGTAGGGGTGGATAATGAGCCACATACGTGTGTGTGTGTGTGTGTGTGTGTGAGAGAGAGAGAGAGAGAAAGAGGGAGAGAGAGAGAGAGAGTTAGGAGAGGTACAAACTATTCTTCAAATTAAGGGAAAACCTTAAGGCAAATTGCAGAAAAGTTGTTGGAGGTCCTTAGGGAAAAAAAAAGGATGTAATTAAGTGAGCAGCAAGAAGACCCTTGGATGGAAAGTAGTAAAAGAACCACAAAGCAATATATAGAAACACAAGACTGAATATGTTAATTCCAGTAGATAATGAAAAGAAGCAATGAATTTCTATCATTACTACAAATAGAACTTGGACTGTTTTGAAGGTACTTACTACCACTTCATTTGAACCCCCAGTAGATATATTTGCTTTGTGATATCATTTCACCTTTACTCAGTCTCTAGATAGAAGTCAAAGGAGGCCAGGAGTAGCTGCTGTGGACTCCACAGTCCTCTAGGAACTGAACTGGATGCAGTAAGAACAATAAAGCATTGACTTTTAGTTCTTATTCTCACTCATAGAAAAAACCTGGGTTTAATTTTAACAGTTTTTATAAATAGTGCAAAGTATTTTAAAGTAAAATCTAGTAATGGAAAATATTAAAGGTTACTTAAAAATTTTAAAGGGAGGTTAATGCAGATTGTAGGATAATTAATTTAATAATTCTAAAAATACTGCAAATTTTAAGATTCATTTCATTACTTGTTTTTCCCATTTTAGTACATCAAAGAAATATGAGCAGGAGGAAGATACATCTTTCTCTAGCAGTGAGGATGATGATGTAGAGTTAGATGAACGATTTAAGTACTATATGTCTCCACAGTCATTTCGGCATCATTCTTCTAGGAAGCTATCATCAATCTCCACGGAATGGCATGGATATAAAAAAAAGAATCACATGTTTACTGTAGGAGAAGACATTGGATGTGACGTTATGATTCATAAGGATTCCGATGAGCAGAACATAGATGTTCCGAAAGACTTTAGAGCACCTTCCCCATATTGGACAATGGTAAAACAAGACAGTGACCTTTCTTCTTCTTCCTCTTCTACATCAGATGCTTTTTGGCTTGAAGACTGTGCCTATGCTCAACAGGAAAAGGACCAACATTTTACAGCCTAGGAAGTTAATTCAGGATTAGATGTTTAATTTTCCATGCCATTAAAGTGCTAAATGTTTAATTTTGGCACATCATTACATATAGATTTATTTTACAAAGGGATGCATTACTCCCAATTGAATGTGTAGTAGTTGTAATCCAGAAGCCTTCATGGATCTTTTTTTAGGTGATATCAAAACGTAATTATAACTAGCTCTGCAACTTCATTCCCAAAGGAGCAGCACAATCCAGAACATTATAGATACCCCTTTCTGGAGAATATCAGTGTATATGAATATGATGATACTGCGGGATTTTAGTACCAGAATGAAGTATGAGGATGTCAAGACATTGATCTTTACCATTTAAGGTGAAAGGAATAGACTTTGGCTTAGGTCAGTGTATGCAGAATATAATTATCCCACACTATACAAAGCAGATAAATTCTAGGATGAATATTTACTTAGAAATAGTCATTACTTTTAAAAGGGAACTTAGATTGTGTGATCTGCTACTGTATTTATATTGGTTTACAGATTACTACTTCAGAGAGGAGATCTTGGTGAGAGGAAAGCTGAAAATGAGTTATAACCTAAATTGTTTAGAAAACAGGACTTTGATTTACTTCCACTTTATGCAATCTTTCTTTAATATACCTACCATGGAGAAATCCAATCATTTATTTTACTCAAATAACCACTACCTCTATGAATTATTTATCATGGATCATTCTAACAATTCTGAAATATTGAATTGACTATCCAGTTAGCCCTACCAAATTCCTAATAATTTTTTCAAAAATATGTATTTTTTTGTTTCTGTCAGTTATTCCCCCATCCCTATTTCTTTTGAGAAAGAAAAAACAAAGTGATATCTGACAACATGTTTGATATTCTGGGCCAAGTAGTCCATCTCCTTGCCATGGTGGTAGAGAATGAGGGAAATTTTGTTTTATTATCTCTTTTCTAGAAGTTTCATTGATGTTTTAGTAACTTAAAAAGTTTAACTACATATTTTTTTTGCTTCTGCTTTTTCATGTACACTCTAGTTTCTCCGATTTGCTCATTTGTCATTTTTTACTGCACAATTATATTTGGCTATGGGGAGTTTAGTTACTTCTTACATAATTCCAAGTTGAAAGTCACAATGCCTGAGCCACTTCACAGCTCGACCAAGTGTACCAGATTGTACCTATTTTATGTTCACTCTTTCTACCTTTGCCAGTCTGTATGGTATGAGGAGAAATAATTCTTTAATATGTATTTTTCTTATACTTAGCGATTTGGAGTCTTATGATAGTTTAGGGTTTGCACTTTTTGGGGAAAACTTCATATGCATGGGCCATTTTGTTGAGAATGGCTCTTGGTGTAATACATCTGTGTAATTTCTGTATGTGTTTTGGACTTGATTTTATGCAAAAGCTTTAAAATCTTATGTGGTCAAATCTGCCTACTTTCTTTTATCCTTGTTTGAATTCAGATACCCTGCCCTCTCCTCAACCCCATAGTTGTAAAAGGTACTTGAAGTAGTTATCTTTTTTTTAATGGTGTAAACCTTTTATATTAAGAGAGGGTGTGACATGTTGGACTAAATCTAATTCCTTTCATAACGCTTTCTAGTTTTCTTGACAGCCCTTGTCACTAAGGGAGTCCTTTAAATAGTAATTTATGTTCTTGGGTTCACTGAACAAGGGGCTCCTGTTTTTTGCTTATCTAATAATCTGTTCTACTGATCTACTTTTCAGTTTTTGTAGTCTGAAATCTAAGTGATCTTTGTGCAAATTTCTTATGCTTTTTTACTCAAGCAAAAAATAACTACCCCTCCCCACCCCTCCTTAGCATACAATGAAGTAGGCATTCAATAAACACTTCATAGACTAAGAAAAATTTAGGAAAAAAATTTAGCTAAAGCATTTTAAATAAAACGTTTTATTAGCTTTACGTTATTAGACCAGGTCTGCATTTCTTTTGCCATTTTTCATAAATAAAAAGATGAATAGTGTTAATAAATTCTGATCTTTCACCAAGGGCTATTATTCTGCCAGTTGTGTTGAGAAAGTTTTTTGTTTTCTTCCATAATAGGTTCTTCATTTTTCTAATTCATCAAGGAATGGGGTATTGGCCAGATTTCCACTTGCTACCATTGACTTCTTGCCAGAAACAAATTTCTTTGCTGCCTGAAAATGTTGACAGGAATAATAAGACATACATCACTACTTAAAACAATTTGTTTTTTAAAGAGTGGAAATATAATTTTATTAGTGTAGAGAGCTTCAATACAAATTAGCACTTTCTCTGCAACTTAATCTTAGAGAGGTACCTGCTGCTTTAAGGATTTAGAACTTGAAGACTTATAGTCAATAATTTTCTGTTACCAGTTCTTCAGATTAGAGTAAAAAATCATGGCTAGTGGTGTTTCGCTTTAATTTGTTCCCTCACCCCAAACATTTTTAAAAACCAAATAACTGACATTTTGAACTCAATTTGAAGAAATCATGCCACCTAGCATAGCAATATATAATAGCTAATATTTATGCAGTGCCTACTAGTGCCAGGCAGTGTGCTTTACAAATATTATTTCACTTTTATCCTCACAACCACCCTAGCAGGTAGATGCTACTATTATTCCCATTTTACCATTATGGAAAACTGAAGCAAAGAGAAGTAAGGTGATTTGCTCAGGGTGTCACACACAGGGTAGGGAAGCACAGTGAAGAAGTGTCTGAGGCTAGATTTGAACTTGGGTCTTCTTGAATCTAGGCCCAGTACTCAATCCTCTGTGCCACCTAGCTGTGTGTGTGTGTGTGTGTGTGTGTGTGTGTGTGTGTAAAAACAAATATAGTCTTTCATTAATATATACTTCATTTAAAAACTATTCCACTTAAAAATTAATGAATCGAGACACCTTTTATCTTTTATTTGACTAAGTACCATTAAACTAGACAAACATTTAAATGACACGAGAAAAGTTCTAGAAGCAAGATAATTTAGTATTTCAGGTTAAGTATACATCTATAGGCCTACTCTTGTACTGCAAAGAAATTCCCAAAGCAAAGCTGGTTTTTGAGAAAGAAAGGTGGTGACAGCACCTGTGAGAAATAGTTCTTGACAAATAGTTCAGGTCATGTGGAAGGGAATAGATAAAAGTAGCTTTTTCTTGTACATTTTTAATTAAATATACAAATGTAAAGCTAATCCCTAACTCTGAGCCATGCACAAAAGTATCTGTGACCATGCTAATGTGCTGAGGATTTTACAGTCATTTGGGTCTGGATTTCACACAGACACACACACTTGCATGTGCAAATGATTATAGTTTGAATAGACTGGATTATCAGATCAACAGATATCCAAACTCTTATATAAGCAACTATTTGAGAAGAAAGCTATTGATCCAGTGTGAACCAGACCAGCTGAAAATATACCAAGAATCTAAAATATCTGCAACCCAAAGGAACGCTTAAAAACAGTTGTACTTTTTATATAGGTGAAAAAGCTACATCATACTTGTGTATAAAATCATGAAAGTTTTAAGTATAGAAATAATTACACTCCAGAATTACAAAGTGATGTATTTTACTTACTGTTACAATATCAGCAGAAGTCACAGAGTCAATTGTTTGAAGAACAGATGATGGTGTGACATATGAACCAGATGCCAGGGCCTGGGACCCAATTTCATCCAGAAATCCCTCTGAAGACTCAATTAGCATCAAGTACCCAGCTTTTAGTTTGTTTCTGGGCAAGAAAATGTTCATTATGAAGGATTTAAGTAACAAATTTTCAACATATAAACATTAAGGGTTTCTTCTAAATAACTAAAAGGCAGTTGCAAAGTACTCCTGTAGTTGTATGCACAATGCCCTCAAAATCTTAAAGGACAATAGTTTTCTAATCTATTTTCTTAATTTACCTAGTATTTATTACTTTTCATTTTCAAAACTACTGTACACAAAATCTAGTAGTAAGAGCTGTTAAGTTTAATTGAATTCCACAGAAAGTATTCTGTGATTCCTGCCTGGACCCACTTAAAACTCTGGAACTACAGATAAAACCTTACTTTTTCTTGTGGGCTCCCCTTCAATGGAAGTTTTCAAGCAAAAACTGGATAAACTGCTTGTCAAGTAGGTTGTAAAGAGGATTCTATTTCAGAAGAGGATTCTATTTCAGGTATGGGTGAGATTTTGTGATTCCTTCTTTTAACAGAAGGCCCTCAATGTGGTTTTTGGCTTTTTTTTTTTTACTAAATCAAAAAGCCTCCCTCTACAATTGCTGTTTACAATTCACAGTGCACTAATGACCATAATAATAACAAAATATCTAAAATCTATTCCTAATTCCTCAAACTGCTATTAACAAAACTAATGAAACAAGATGTTAGGTCTCTCAAAGCAGTATCCCTAAGTTTCTAGTAAATTAGGAATGTTCATACAGCATCTCAATTAAGTTCCAATAGGTCATTTTCAAACAGTCAGTATGTTAACCTAGAAATATGAGAATGATATTGGGAATGGAGGGGAAGGTCTGAGCTCAGCAATTGTTGACTATATAGTAAATGGCTGATCTGGAGGGTCTTGCAGCCAAGAGGATGTGTCTAAAAAGAAGGGTATATATAAGGATCATTTTGAATCACAAACTAAAGATGTTAACTACAGTTCTTGCTTTGCTACTCTAGACCTCCACATAAATCAGTTTTTACATGTGCAAATTTGCTCATAGATGTGATGTGGGAAACTGAGGGAGGCAGGAAAGGGGGAGCACACAGTTCAAGGGCATGTGGGGGACTGGGACAGAGAAGCAAGAGCAGGAGGAGGAACACAACACATGGGGGCTGGACATAGACAAAGACAAGAGAGGACGGGCAAAGCTTCGGGGCTAGGGACAAATGTCGTATCTAAGGATGGAGGACACACGAGGGCAGGTGGGTGGAGCTAGACAAAAGTCTCTTCTCTCCCAACTGGAGGTCTCAAGAAAAGCTCCCGGTTCAGTGGTGGTGAGGGTTCTTCTGCTTTCGATTGGAGGTTGGTTTTTCCAGGGGGGAGGCAGGGGGCATCGGGGTAGGGGAAGGTCATTGAACGCAAGGTAGGGGCAAAAATGGAGGGAGAGTACACAGTACAGCAAAGTTAAAGTTAACATAGGTGGTTTTTGGGGAATGCCAATTTTATGTAAAGTCAAATTTACATAAAGGGAGAACTGTCTGTACTCTCAAAAGTAGATTTTTTCCTGTGAAATTAAAGGTTTTCTTTCTAATTTAATGGAGGTATTGCTAGTTGAAGCCAATCTGACATGCTGAGAGAAATGTCAGATTAAAAGGTGTGCAGCTGGATTCTAAACAAACTCTGAACCCCTTTAAAGAACAACAAAACATTTTACATGCAGAAAAAATAAGGAAGATTTAAAAGGGTGTGCCAGAAATTTAAAACTCTGCACTGGAGCCTATTATGGCTCAATGCTAACTTGAACCAAGACAGCAATCTCACACTCACTCACTCTCTCACACTCTCTCTCTGTACTTACTTAGCTGCTGTGACATCTGCTTCAGGAAGGTTACCATGAGCAACTGCTTTTACCTGGTTGTAAGCAGACCTGATAACCTAGGCAGAAAAGTAAGTTTAATCAGTAACTTTCAGTGCCGCTTACCAGATGACAATACAACTTTGGCCAAATTTGGTTGCAGAGAGCTGTTTAGAGGACAATACTATTCACTTATAAGCACTAGCTCCAAATCTTCCAAAAAACAACCAAACCAAACCAAACTTGCCACTAGACCATTCTATAGTCTTCCTATCATAATACACTGACCTCCTCCCTTCATGGAAGAGTCTTAGAAAACGTTAAGGACACACAGTGGAGGAAAGCGTAAGGTGCTAGCATAGAACGAAAAGTGCTGATTGAAAAGCCAAATAGAGGTAAGAGAAGACTGGGTAGAGAAGATGAACTTTTCATTATTTGGGTAAAGAAATGAAGAGGCTGTAAAATTCGAGCTGAAAAGACAGAATACTTTTTTGAGGGGTTGAGGTCCTTTTCCGTAGGCTCGAGGTTTTTAGACTCCTATAGACTTTATCTACCTTTTGTCCGTTAAACATTTTAGTTGTTTAGTTGTAGAAAACTAGAAGGGCCAAGGTGAAGCTCAGGGCATGGAGTTGGGGCTTTAGGCTTCCTTCAGGGCTTAAGGGAGGAGGTAAAAGCACAATACTTCCCTCGGACACTTCTTCATCTAAATCACTCATGGGTTCTTCTCCTGCCTATTTCCTCACTATCCACCTTCTTTTCAAACTGAATGCAACTGGTTATCCTGTCCCTACCACTCTAGGGCAGCTAGGTGGTGCTGTGGATAGAGCACTGAGCCTGGAGAAGACCTGACTTTAAATCTGGCCTTAGATACTACTAGCTGTGTGACCCTGGGCAAGTCACTTAACTTGTAGATGCATCAATTTCCTTAACTGTAAAATGGTAATTATAGCATCCTCCCAGGGTTGTTAGGATCAAATGAGAATATTCATAAGGTACTTAGCACAGTATCTGACACATACAGGCACAGTTAATAAATGCTTGTTTCCCTCTCCTTCCCCCACTCTAATAAAACTACTTTCTAAAGGTTACCTGTGATTTCCTCACAGCCAAATTCAGCAGCTGTACTTATCCTCTTGATCTCTTTACATGGCCCCCACCTCTTGTTGGGATGCTTTCTCTCCCCTTGGTTTCAGGGATACCACAATGCTCCTGGTTTTCCTTCTGTATTTAACTGTTCCTTTTTATGTCTCCTTCAGTGGCTCTTCATCAACTTCCTAGCTTTTCAATGTGGGTGTTCCCCACGGGGGAATTTTCACTTTTTCTCTTGTTAGTTATCATTCCCAAGTTTTAACTACCCCCTCCATATAGAGGACTCCCAGTTGGATATCTATAGCTGCCTTTCTTAAACACATCTGTTCAAGTCTCTCCCTTGTTTGAAAATCTTTAGTGACTCACTATTCCTTTTTCAAACTATTGCAAACTATTTAATAATCTGTTCTCAATTCTCAGGACACATACACACAGAGAATGGACTACTAAATGGTTCAGAGCAAGGGACACATAGTCTTACTGAACTATCTTAATTGGATCACATCTTTAGTATTAAGTCCTAAATACCAGATTTTGAGGTAAGCCATTGATAAACTAAAGTACATATATAGGTAAAGAGATGAGGACAGTGAAGGGTTTTGAAACTATGACAAGAACAAAGGCTGAAGCAACTAGAAACTTTTAATTTATAGGGAAAAAACCCAGAAGGGATACAGTAAGTTGCTTTCAAGGGTGTCATGTGGAAGACACATTAGACACACATTACCATGGCTTTATATGGCATAAAAAAAGAAGTGGTGGGAAGTTATACCAAAGTGGATTTTAGCTCAGTATAAAGAACTTTCTAGTAATCAAGGCTTTCAAAAAATGAAATGGACCACCTTGTGACACTGTGAGCTCCATCATTAGAAATGTTCGAATAGAGGATGTATAAAAGCTATTCAGTACTGACATTGTAAAGAATGAATACCAACTTCTCAGACCTTTAATTTTGTATAAATATAAAAAAAATTCAGCTTTTACCGATTTTATTTTTATAGGGTAACTAGGCTGGTAGATCAGGGGAATTTTATAAAATATAATCTATTTTTATTTCAGCAAGGCATTTGACATTCACATATATCCATGGGCAAGATGGAGCAATATGGTTTGAAAGATAATAGTCAGCAGATTTATCATTAACATGTTATCTTTTTCGACAGGGCGGAGCCAAGATGCCGGCTGGAAAGCAGGGACTAGCTTGAGGTCCCCGCCAAGTCCCTCCAAAAACCTATAAAAAATGGCTCTGAACCAATTCTAGAACTGCAGAACCCACAAAATAGCAGAGGGAAGCAGGGCTCCAGCCCAGGACAGCCTGGATGGTCTCTGGGTAAGGTCTATCCCGCATGGAGCTGGGAGTGGAGCAGAGCCCAGCGTGGGTGGCGGACCAACCAGACCAGGAGCCGGGTGGAGCAGACCCTAGCGCCCTGAATCAGTGAGCTGAGGCAGTTACAAGACTTCTCAACCCACAAACACTAAAGACAACAGAGAAGGTTAGTGGGAAAAGCTGCAGGAGTGGGAGTGGAAGGAGTTCGCAGTTCGGCTACTGCCCGGGGGGGCAGTGAAGGTGGGGCAGCTACAGAACTAGAGCTGCAGTTGCTTCTGGCCCCAGGCCCACCTGGTGGGAGGAATTAAGTGGTGGATCAGAGCAGGAGTGAAGAGCCTGCTGAAGATCTAAGTCCAGTCTGGGTTGGGGGTTCTTGGGGAAGGAAGAGTGCTGGTGTGGCAGAGCTGGTGCATCCCCCCAGGATTGGAACATAGTTCTCTTAACTCTAAAAGCAGTCATACCCCGCTGAAAAACTCAAGGGTCAAGTTAGTTGGCTGGGAATATGGCCAGGCAGCGAAAATGCACCCAAATTCAGTCTCAGACTCTGGAATCTTTCTTTGGTGACAAAGAAGACCAAAACATACAGCCAGAAGAAGTCAACAAAGTCAAAGAGCCTACACCAAAAGCCACCAAGAAAAACATGAACTGGTCTCAGGCCATGGAAGAACTCAAAAAGGATTTGGAAAAGCAAGTTAGAGAAGTAGAGGAAAAATTGGGAAGAGAAATGAGAAGGATGCGACAAAACCATGAAAAACAAGTCAATGACTTGCTAAAGGACACCCAAAAAAATACTGAAATATATACTGAAGAAAACAACACCTTAAAAAATAGACTAACTCAAATGGTGAAAGAGCTCCAAAAAAGCCAATGAGGAGAATGCCTTTAGAGGCAGAATTAGCCAAATGGAAAAGAAGGTCCAAAAGACCACTGAAGAAAATACTACATTAAAAATGAGACTGGAGCAAGTGGAAGCTAGTGACTTGATGAGAAATCAAGATATTATAAAACAGAACCAAAGGAATGAAAAAATGGAAGACAATGTGAACTATCTCATTGGAAAAACCACTGACCTGGAAAATAGATCCAGGAGAAATAATTTAAAAATTATTGGACTACCTGAAAGCCATGATCAAAAAAAGAGCCTAGATATCATCTTTCAAGAAATTATCAAGGAGAACTGCCCTGATATCCTAGAGCCAGAGGGCAAAATAGAAATTGAAAGAATCCACCGATCACCTCCTCAAACAGATCCCAAAAAGAAATCTCCTAGGAATATTGTCGCCAAATTCCAGAGCTCCCAGATCAAGGAGAAAATACTGCAAGCAGCCAGAAAGAAACAATTTGAGTATTGTGGAAACACAATCAGAATAACCCAAGATCTAGCAGCTTCTACATCAAGAGATTGAAGGGCTTGGAATATGATATTCCGGAGGTCAATGGAGCTAGGATTAAAACCAAGAATCACCTACCCAGCAAAACTGAGTATCATGCTCCAAGGCAAAATATGGACTTTCAAGCTTTCTCAGTGAAAAGACCAGAGCTGAATTGAAAATTTGACTTTCAAAGAATCAAGAAAAAGAAATTGCAAGGGGCTTAACTAAAGTTGAACTGTTTTATTTACATTCCTACATGGAAAGATGATGTGTATGATTCGTGGGACCTCAGTATTAGGGTAGCTGAGGGGAATATGCATATATTATATATGCATATGTTTATGTATATATGTGTGTATGTGAGCGTGTATGTATGCATGTGTGTGTATATACAGAGAGAGAGAGAGAGAGAGAGAGAGAGAGAGAGAGAGAGAGAGAGCGCACAGGGTGAGTTGCAGATGAAGGGAAGATATCTAAAAGAAATAAAATCAAATTAAGGGATGAGAGAAGAATATATTGAGAGAAGGAGAAAGGGAGAGATAGAATGGGGTAAATTATCTCGCATAAAAGTGGCAAGAAAAAGCAGTTCTGTAGGAAGAGAAGAGAAGGCAGGTGAGGAGGAATGAGTGACTCTTGCTCTCATCAGATTTGACCTGAGGAGGGAATACCATACATACTCAATTGGGTATCTTACCCCACAGGAAAAAAGGAAGATAAAAAAAAAGGGGGGATGATAGAAGGGAGGGCAGATGGGGGGGGGGGAGGTAATCAAAAACAAACACTTTTGAAAAGGGACAGGGTCAAGGGAGAAAATTCAATAAAGGGGGATAGGTTAGGAAGGAGCAAAATCTTTCACAACATGAGTATTGTGGAAGGGTTATGCATAATGATACGCATGTGACCTATGTTGAATTGCTTGACTTCTTAGGGAGGGTGGGTGGGAAGGGAAGAGGGGAGAGAATTTGGAACTCAAAGTTTTAAAAACAGATGTTCAAAAACAAAAAAAAAGTTTTTGCATGCAACTAGAAAATAAGATACACAGGCAATGGGGCGTAGAAATTTATCTTGCCCTACAAGAAAGAAGAGAAAAGGGGATGGGAGGGGAGTGGGGTGACAGAAGGGAGGGCTGACTGGGGAACAGGGCAACCAGAATATATACGCCATCTTGGAGTGGGGGGGGGAGGGTAGAAATGGGGAGAAAATTTGTAATTCAAACTCTTGTGAAAATCAATGCTGAAAACTAAATATATTAAATAAAAAAGAGAAAAAAAAAATTGTGGCACCTTCCCCACCCCCCCAAAAAACCAAAAAAAACCCCATGTTATCTTTTTCTCTACTTTCTAAATTGATCTATAAGTATCCACCTGGAAGGAGGTCTCATGATGTACCATAGGGTGTTATACCTTTTGAATTTTTACCAATTACTTATATGGATGACAAAAATGGCCAAGGGAAATATTCACACTCCCCTTTTCTTGCCTTTCAAAAAAGCTTATGTTTAGGCAGTTAGGTGGGGAAGTGGATTGAATGCTGCTGGAAGAGCTACGTTAAAATCTCACCTCAGAATCACTACGTGTGTGATACTGGGAAAGTCTTTCAACTTCTCAACTGTTTTCTCCTCAAAATTATAATAGCACCTACCCTACAGGGTGAGCATCAAATGAATGCACGTAAATTGCTTTGCAAACTTCGAAGTGCTATATATATATATGCTAGCTGGTATTATTATTATAAATATTTATAAATATGCAAACTTGAAACGTGATTAATTGCAGTATTCAAACATTTTATATTTTAATAAAAAAATTATTTGGGGAGGGGTGGTAGACTTACATCCTCAGCAACTGCAGCTTGAGATACAGTATAAATTCCAAAGAGTCCAGAATCAGAGTAATTTGCATTAAAGGCTGAAACCTGAAAAACAATTCAGCTTTACTAAACATAGTAATAAAAGTCAAACAGGATATGGGGAAGAGATATTCTTCCTAAGGTTGGCCAAAGACTAGTGTCTTCCTTTCTAAGCAAAATACTTCATAATCCCACATAGTGAGATACTACACTTTCCCCTTCTTTTTCAAAAGGTATTTTTAACCTCACACTGTAGTCCGAACCTCACATTATAGTCCCAACACTGTGTCTGTGTTCCCTTCTAAACTTGCATCTTGATTTTTTTGAAAAGTGACTCATTCATTAACCATTTTTTCCTCCCCTATTTTAGTATTACTATCCCTCTCTTTTCTTCTTCCCTAACAAAAAATAAAAGTCCTTGTCTGTAACAAATATAATTATGAAAGACACACATTGGCTGGCTCATTCTGCACTAACTTTCTGAAAAGAGGTGGGAAGCATAATTCAACATTAGTCTTTTGTAGTCATGATCGGTCACTGCACTAATCTCACATTGTTGTAGTCTTCACTGTTCTGATTCTACTCACTTCATTCTCCAACAGTTCATATAAAGCTTCCCGTTTCTCCAGATTTTTTCCTTTCTCATTATTTCTTATAACACAATGATATTCCATTAATTCACATACCATAATTTGTTCTGCCATGCCCCAGCTGATAGGCAACCAGTTTTTTTTTTTCCAGTTTTTTGCTACAACAAAAAGTGATGCTACAAATATTTTTCCTTTAAGAACAGTCTGTGCATATCCTTGGACCATTTATCCATTGGGAAATCTGTTCTTGTTTACATACATACACATATGTATACACTACACACACACACACACACTCAATATATTGAGTGGTCTTCACTATTCAGGGTGGGTTCCAAAAGCTCTAATACAGTAAAACTTCATCAAGACTTTTGTGACTACCCTGTGTATCTTAGACATCTGATCTTTATTAGAGAAATCTGTTGCAAATTTTCCCCCCCAAATTCAATTTCCCCCCTCTAGTTCTAACTACAATGATTTTATTTGGGCAAAATCTTTTAAATTTAATGTTGAAAATTACTCACTTTTTCTCTTGTGATCCTTTCTACCCCTCATTTGGTCAAAAACTCTCTCCATCCACAGCTGTGAAAGCTATTTCCTTTACTGTTTTTCCTTGGTGAGATGTCCTGATTTCTCTTTTAGGTTCTTGGTGGTTTACTTTTGTTATAACTTTTTGATGGAAATCTTTCTAACATATATTATACTTCGCAGTTTTATTATTACTTCAGTACTTATAAGGATATTTGTACTTTTTACAATGACTTACCAATTGCAATTCTTCTACTCTTTCTGGTAGATATTTTCAAATTGTTGTAGCCCCACCCCAAATCATCATCCTTTAGCCAACCTAGTTACCTCAGTGAACTTAACTAGGCTGGGCCTCATGCAACAGACTCATAATCTGTACTCATTCATACTCAAAGCCATTCTAGTATGGTAAGAACACTCAGAGCTTATGTTCTTCCTAGTAATAGGTTATAAGCACTAAGACACTGGAGGACTTTATTGGGTTTTTTGTATAAAATGCTTTACTCTTTTCTTGATGACTGTCATCACTGTGAACACAAATGAATATGATACGCACACTATGCAGGAATATATTAGATATGTTTCTGAGATTTTAGGGGCCTATGGGAAGTGGTTCCAGAATGTTGTTCTTTTAATGATAATAAAAAAACCCCTAATTTACTTTTTATCTCTCTGTTGATGGCTGGCATTTTCTCAGATGTACTATTTTTATGCAAAACCATCTAGATCATGGCCTGAGGGTGGCTTGAAGCCCCCAAGAAATTAGAATGCACAAAATTTGTGAAAGTTTTTGTGAAAGTGCTCTAAATAGTTGAAGTGGTTGGAAATCTGACACTCAGATAAATAGGGTCTTACTGCATTATTCCAAGCATGTAGTGGCTAAAGCTTCCATAAGTGAAACGTCTTTATCACAAATCCTTAAGCACTTCTTCATAAAAACTTTTATATAAACACACACATACACATACAACCAGTTCAATGCAGCATTTGTCTCAACATCTACATAACCAATTGGTCAAATACTGAGCCAGAACTATCAAACTGATGTTTAGTAAGAAACATTAATTTTGACCTAAGAAAAGGCTATTATTAACACTAACTAGAGTCAATAGGCATAGTAAAGATGAAGGAAATAGTAGGAAGACTATGGTGCAAAAAGAAAGAAAACCCTCAATGAAATAAATAAAAAAGGATAGCTTTACTTCCTGGTTCTACAGGACTGAGAAATAGAGGGAGAAAAGTAAAACACTTGTAATTAAGTGCCATCAGAGTATTAACTAACTAAAGATTTGCTAAGTTAACAAGAAAAATAATGGTTTTTTTATTGTTACTTATAGTTTATATTGAACTTTTAATTATATTAACTATGTTGCCATTCTCATTTCACCCCAGAACCAGGGAGCTAGGGTAGCATGCACTAGATGAAAGTGGTGAGAGTTAGAAGTGCAAACGAAGAAAGACAGAAAGAAACCTACATTAGACAAAGGACTAGCTGGAATCCACAGGAGTCCTAAACCTTTAAGTTAAAACATTCAGTTTGAATTTCTGATAGTTCTAAGTATTCTTTTTCTCTTTTGCATTAGAGTATCTGAAATAGATTTTACATTGGTGAAATGGGGGGAGGAAAAGGGTATGTCAAATTAAGTATGATTATTCCTTCAGTTTTTAAAAAGATTCCCTAAGATGTCTTAAATCTTAATTTTTTAAGCCTTTTCTCACAATATTCTAATACTGAATCCTTGAAAATAAAAGTAACAAATGTTTATACTAACATCAAATGGCTGGTTTGTCTTCTTGGCTGCAGCCTGATGAAGATGGCTGCTCGAATTGCTGCCCCTCTTAACATGAGGCCCTGCACCAAGGACATGCTGAAGGACACTAAATGCATTTGCCTCTGCACTTCCTGAGGCAGCCCCCTCGGCTACAATGGCAGCATGGACAAGACTATCACCATTTTGCACACGAATTTCACCTGGGGTGGGAGGGAAAACAAAAGGTTAATTAGGTTTTGTTTTAAATTTCTCATTAAATCAAAGTTGTGCCCTTAAATCAACTTGACCTCCACAAAAGTAATGGTATACACAAAAAAGAAGTGATAACTAAGATAATTAATTGGTCCTTTTCTCCTTTACCTACATACTCCTGCAGTATTGTTCAATTATATCTCAACTTGGATCACTGAAGAGACAACATAGGGGCAAATTCTTCCCTTCCAAACTAGCTAAGCCACTCACTACTCCCAAGTATTGACTTGAAGATATTATAGGCCTTATTCTAAAGACTAAGCTGGTTAAAAAAAAAAGTAATAAGTGGAAATCACCAGAGACTCCCTCTTTTTCATCTCCTATCACTTAGGTGCCTTATGCCACTCTCTCCTCTTTTACCCTGTATCACACGAAGTGGCCTTGGCATGGCTAACCGCTTTATTTGTTCAAGTGATCCCATTCTATCTCCTTCAAGAGACTGCCCCCTCTGTTACTTTTTCACTTATTTTCAGTCTCTTTCTGCCTACTGGTTTGTTTTCTACTGCCTACAAAAATGCCTGTCTCCTCTATTCTGGGAAAATAACAAAACAAACAAAAAACAACCCACTTGTTCCTTCCATCCCTGATAACTGTCATATGTTTTTCTGTAGCTACACTCCCTGAAAAGGCCATCTCTGATAAGTACCTCTACTTCTTCTCCTCTCACTCTCTTCCTAAGCCCTTGCAGTGTGGCTCCTGACCTTACTGCTGCATCAAAACTGTTCTTTGCAAAGTCACTAGTGATCTCTTAGTGCCAAATCCAATGGCCTTTTCTCAATCCTCATTCTTCTTGACCTGTATGTAGTCTTTGACACTGCCAGTCATTCCTTTTGGATACTTTTTCCTCTAGGTTTTTGGGACACCAATCTCTTGTGGTTCTTATCCTACCTATCTGACTGTTACTTCTCGGTCTCCTTTGTTGAATCATCCTCCAGATCACAGTCTTTAACATCTGTCCTGGGACCTCTTTTATGCTCTCTTATACTATTTGGTGATCTCATCAGCTCTCATTTAACTTACCATTTCTATGCACCTTTCCTGCCTGAAACTCTGATGACTTCCAATCTTGCTTCTCCAAATGTCTTTCAGACACCTCAAACTGGATGTCCAATAGACATCTTAATGTCTGTATATCCAAAGCAGGATTTCTTATTGATTTCCCCTAAACTTTTATTCCTCTTTGGGGGGAAATACTATCTTCTTAGTCCCTCAGGCTTGCAACCTAGGAGTTATCCTGGATTCCTCACCCTGTTCCGCCCTACTCTCCACCCCAATCCAAGCTCTTGCCAAGGCCTGTCAATTTCACTTTTGCAACATCTCTCAAATACACCCCCTTCTCTCCTCTGACTGCCAGCACTCTAGTACAGGCTCTCATCACCTCACATCTGGACTACTGAAAATAGCTTACTGGTGGGTCTACTTGTTTCAAGTATCTCTGTACTCTAATCCATCCTCCATTCAACCACTCAAGTGATTTTTTTAAATTGTAGATCTGATCATGTCACCTCTACACACCTCTCCATCACCCTCAGTAAGCGCCTGTGGCTCCCTATTGCCTCCAGGAGAAAATGACAAATATTCTGTTTGGCATTCAAAGCCCTTCATAACCTAGCCCTCTCCTATCTTCCACCTTATTCCCTTTACATGTACACTTTGTTCCAGAGACACTGACCTCCTGGTTGTTCTACCAACAAGACAACTTATTTTTCAGTTTTGGTCATTTTCTCTGGCTGTCCTGAATAACTGGAATGCTCTCCCTCTTCCACTCTGACTACTGACCCTCCTAACTTCCTTTAAATTCCAAACTAAAATCTCACTTTCCCCAACCTCTCCTCATTACAGTGGCTTTTCTCTTTTTTATCATGTCCTATTTATCCTGTATATAGCTTGCTTTGTATATACTTTTTTGCATGTTGTCTTCCTCATTACACTGTAAACTCATTGAAGGCAGATACTGTCTTTTGCCTCTTTCTGTCTCCCCAGCACTTAGCACAGGGCCTGGTGCATAGTAGGAACTTAATAAATGTTTACTGATGGAATCATTTTGTCCAACCTGTTCATTTTACAAAGAAACTGAGATCCTGATAGTTGAACCAACTTATCCAAAATCATATAGCTGGTGGTAGTAAAGGAAGTCATTCCCTTCATATTCCCGTGAAAATAGTAACAGCTAACACAAGAGCTCAGAGAGACAACTTACCCCATATTTAAAAAGCTAGTAAATATTAGAGATAAGACACAAAGTTCTACTGACTCTAAGTTCAGCACATTTTCCATTATATTACACTGCCTGCGCATGAAAAGAGACCAATTTTATGTCCTCTGATAAAACTACCCCTAACCAAAAATACCTACCTCCGCGGTAGACAGCCTTTGAACCAGACATGCCAAGCCCACCCCTCATGTTGAGAAACTGCTCAGCAACTTGCTTCAGGACAACATGGCTTATACCTGCAGTAACAGATACAAGCCAAAACTAGAGCTTATAAAATGAAAATTCAAACAGACTATTTATAAAGTTAAATATCAGATTCTGACTTAAAAACTGACATTAGAAATTAGACGAAAGGTAGCCACAGTATTTGAAGTCATGGACTAAAGGTCTCCCATTTACCTGTAGCCATTATTCAAATCAGCTCCCACACTGTATTTAGACTATGGTTTGTGTTAACTGAGAGACAATCAGAGATGGCTAAATCAAAACTTACCAAGTCCAACCAGAGCCATTCTTGCACTTGTAAAATTGTTCTGTATATAGTAATGAAGCTGAAGAAGTGAAAACACTTTAAGTTATTTTGACATTAATAGAAACAAAAACAGTGATAGTTCTGCTTTAACACTTGTTTTGAATATGCAAATTTTGAGTATGCTTATGCTTGATTTTGTCTGTGAGAAAAATGGTTCCAACATAGAAACTGCCCCCAGGGGAACCAGGCCCCAGAGAAATACACAAAACACGCCTTCAGAAATCTACCCGCTGCCACACCTCAGATCATGTGTGTTACCCTACAAGAGGCAAAGATAAGGAATGAGAATTTATACAGTGCCCTCTACATTCCAGGACAGTACTGTGCTAAGTAAGCGCTTCTCTGCAAAATTGTGTTTTGCTATTCTTTCACATTTGTGAACTTTTATATGTGCACACCCACCACATCTAACATCTCAAATGTGTCCAAGTGCTGTATTTATAGTATGTCTTTTGGTGAAGCAGGAGGAAGTGGACTGGTCTGTATCTGCAAATTCAACCCCCATCTTTTACCATGCATAGGAACACATATGTTGAGTTACAGCAGAACTGACTTTTGGAGTTAGAAGGAACCTTTTAGATCACCTAGTCCAAACCTCTCATTTTACAAACCCACTAGGTACATTTTAAGTTGCACTGAAATTTAATCACATTATGTTTGAAAGAATTGGGTAGGGGCAGCTAGGTGGCGTAGTGAGTAGAGCACCGGCCCTGGAGTCAGGAGGACCTGAGTTCAAATCCGGCCTCAGACATTTGACACACTTACTAGCTGTGTGACCTTGGGCAAGTCACTTAACCCCAATTGCCCTGCCCTCCCCACCGGGAAAAAAAAAAAAGAACTGGGTCACTTGGAAATATTACCATTATACAGGGATATTGTTGCAATGGTATTTAACTTGCACAACAGATTCAGATTGTCTCTGTATAGGTGATACTGAAATAAACTTATACTAGTTGTGTTCCAGGGATCAAGTGTGAGTGACCCAAAAGGCAACAGAATCTTCATCCTTCTTGACTTATCCAACATCTGACACCGTGACTACTTTCTCTACCACCCAGGGGGTTTCAATGCTCTACTTTCTCTTGTTTTTCCTGTCTCCTTTACAGGACCTTCATCCACGTCATGCCCACTAACTCTGGGTGTAACCCAAGGTCCTGCCTTGGACCTTCTTCACTCTTCTCTATTCTCTCACTGGCTCCCATAGGTTCAATTATTATCTTTATACACAGGACTCTCACAACTACTTATGCAGCTCTAGTTTACTTCCTTAGTTACAATTCAGTATCATGAATTGCCACTAGACATTCTGAACTGGATGTCTCACTGTCACCTCAAACTCAACATGTCTCAAACAAAACTCATTATCTTTCCCTACCCCACAGACCCACAATTTTCCAAAATACTGCTGAGGTCGTCACCATCCTTTTAGTCATGCAAATCTGCAGCCTCAGAATCATACTCAATTCCTCACTTTCACTTACCCAATATATCTAATCAGTTGCAAAGTCCTGTTATTTCTATTTTCATAGCATCTCTGGTATAGGTCTTCTTTCCACTCAGACAGCCTCAGAACACCTATGTCCTTCAGAATTCTCAGTTCAAGCAACACCATCTGCCTTTCACGGTCCTCCTAGCTGCTAAAATCTTGCCTTCTAAAATCTTGTATTTACTTTGTATGTATCTATGTACATGTTGTTTACTCCCCTGTAAGCTCCTTGAGGAAGGGATAGTTTTCACTTTTATTTTTGACCTTTTTAAAGCACAGCACCTGACACAAGTAAGTTCTTAATAAATGCTTGATGAATGATATTGATGGAGTCCTAATAGAGATGCCCCCAGCCCCAATATTCCAACTTCATTGTAGGCAGCAGGCCCACTCTACCTAGTCCTCCCACCAATGCCTTACTGCTCACTAGAACAACAGGTGTGTCCCTGAACTCTTAATTCCCACAGAAACAGCAGGCATGTCCATATGATGGAATCCCAGCCACTGCCCCCAGACCCTGTCCCACTGAAACCAGTGTGCAATCACAATCACATCATCTAGCTAGTCCAAGACAGGACCACAATATCTAACTATATATCCTGACAGGACAAGATCACAACAGCTAGCCAACTGGAGGGCAGCATGACCAGAATGCTTGACCACCAAATCAATAGCACCTGCACAGTTCCTCTGAGGCTAGGACCCCTCCTCCATTACCTAAGCCCTTAACAAACTCCTCCTGCCTTTTAAATATTAATCATATTCCTATATTCTATGTAAATTCTGATTGTATAAGCAGCATCTTTACCCAAAAATCCATACTGCTTTCTCTGAAGTTGCTGGTTCCTCTTGGAATTTAGCCTGCTTCATGAGAGGCGTCAATCTCAATGAATGCCTATACTTGGATTAGAGGTGGTCTGAATGAATTCGTTTTTTCCCTGCCTTTTTTTTTTGGCAGGGCAATTGGGGTTAAGTGACTTGCCCAAGGTCACACAGCTAGTACATGCGTCAAGTCTGAGGTCGGATTTGAACTTAGGTCCTCCTGACTCCAGGGCCAGTGCTCTACTGACTGCGCCACCTAGCTGCCCCTGAATGAATTCTTTGAGATGGTTCCACCACAACACATCATGAAGCCACAACAGTTTTTGGCCCTAGGTGGGCAGAAACTAAACCTCAACAATATGGGGATTCCTGACCTTTATGAACCAATGTAAGCAAAAGAGAAGGGGGAAAATGTGGCCTGTTTTCTTGTAGTGGTTGATTAAAAGTAAAATGAGGATGAATCTTTAATTTCTAGTTAAATAAACTTCAAAGCCATTATCTTCATTTTAATACCTGCTTTTGCAGGTCTGGAAAGCTACCTCAGCAGCGGACAAGGTCTGGTAGGTCTAAGAAGGCTAGAAAATCTTTGAGTACAACATGGCAACAGATATCACTTCCACCTTCTCCCCACTGATAATCTGGACGCTGCCCTCAGCTTTTGGTTTGTTATGTTGCTAAGAACTCAGCTTACATGCCACTTCCCAGATCACTTCATACTATGCTGCCTCTATTTGGACACCTTTACCTCCTTCCCACCAATAACCTGGACTCCCTAAATCATGCGTTATCCAAATGTGAAATGAGCTGGTGTAGGAGACAGTAGCTATCTCTCTTTTTTCAAGACTCAGACTCCCTTTCTTTTCCAGGCTAGAAGTACAGTGGCTACTCATAAGACATGATGCCAATAATTATTAGGGCAGAAGCTTTGACATGGGTCAGTTCACCCACCTATCCAGAGGCAATCCCCGTCTCTCAATCTCCCCCTCCCCCCATATTGGTGCTGGACTTGGTGCAGACACCTGATCATCTTTAGCTCTACTGCAGTTCAGATCACCTAAGTAAAAGCAATCTATGAGACTCAGCCTCTTTGGCAGCAAGGACCACAGGCATGTACCAATCACTAGACCTGGCACTGGGGGTTTCTCAATATCAGTTTTCAAGCTATGAATGATCAGTTGTTAGAGATATTTTAAAGGAGATTTTTGTTAACAAGGTATTGGTTGGACTAGATGGCCTATGGAGGTTCCTCCCAACTTTAAAATTCTGTAAAATCCCCACCCACCTCCTGCCAAATGACAAGCCTAGGATGAAGCATCAGACAGGAGAAGGCAGTGTTGTGATATCAAGACTCCTCTAATCAGGAATAGGGTAATGACTTCTAAAGCATACCAATTTCCTAGTAAAGTGACATTAGGGCACATAATTTAAGAACAAAAGTCCGTAGGGTTTTCTAAGTAGGCTTTTGTTAAAAGTAAAATTAAAAAAAAAAATAGAAAAATTTTCTAAAAACAGAAGTAGCAGATAAATATCATACTTAATATTAAAGCAACAGTATTAATTACACAGTGTTATATTAGTACCTCTTCTGGAGTAATTTTCCCAATCTTATAATCAGGACAATATAAGGAATTAGAAAGAGCATTCCGATAAGCTGCAGCATGCAGATTTTCAATCACACCTATAAAGAAGAGAGGAAAAAAAAATTCACATACAGATCACAGATTCACATACATAAATACAGATTAAAGTCATGATACTAAAGAAATAAGGAAAAGGACAAAGTATCTGGCCCTCTGACTGTTCTACTGTGTTTAAATATTTTTGGACTTGCCTATCAGCAAATATAAAATTTTGCTTGCTGGCAAAAGAAATGAAGGCTATCAGCAACAGTTTTTTTTTTAAATGTTTCACACTCATTAGTTTACAGTACTCCTAGAGAGTATATGTACTCTCAAGAGTACATAATTACACTGGCATATTGGCAATATACTTACTACCTCTATACCTTCCAGGACTACAACGCTAGAAAGACCACTAGTCCCTAGGCATCAAGATATCTGATTTTGACTTTTTAACTGTGTGACCTTGCCTAAGCCATTTAAACCTATTAGACTAGTTTCTTCATCTACAATATGAAGAATTGGATTAGATGATCTCTAAAGCCCCTTTTAGGTCTAAAATTCTATCGTCTAACATTCTTAGCACTAACCAATAGCATATTTTTGTTTTTCTTCATACAGCTCAAAAGTAATCCAAGTCTAAGTCCTTTACAATAACTAGCAGTACAAAAAACTCCCCAAATTACAAACTTCACTAGTGAAATTTTAACTAAGAGTAATCCTAAATCTGCAGTATTTATAATGTTTTTCCAAAGTTTTTTAAACATACATTATTCCACCTAATAATTTGGACAATCACTTAAGCACTGATGCAAGGATTTGACTCCTAATGCTACTTATTTCAGGACATTGGTATTTAAGATGAGAAAAACTAGCCTGAGACACTTCAATCAATGAAGAGGCTATTTTATACCTCATACATTTTTGTTTGTCTCATACATCTAGTATCTTTACTCACTGTCATTCCTAAGTTTTAATTATTTCATCACAAAATATTGCAATCACTAATTCACTGCAAAAGAACACTGCCAACTTTGATGAATTTATTGTGAAATATTTGCATTTCCTCATGAAGCTGTTACTGTTTCTGGAGCAGGGAATGATGATATATTTTTTCTGTAGACCCATGGGGAGACAAGACATGCCTGATATAGTACAATAATGATAGCAAAAATTAACCCAAAGTAATAGCTGACAGTCTCTGAAGGAATGCGAGTGAGTAACTGGGAGTGGGCCTAACATAAACAAGTTATGGCTCCTACGAAATCTAATTCACCAAACAATCTTCCGATATCAATCTGGTTTTTAAGGAAATATTCCTACTGGCAAAAATGCCCACTAATGACTAGCACACATGTTAATTCCCACTATCTCCAGAAAATATCCTCTAATAATGTTATTTTTGCACTGTAAATATTAAGTTGGCATTGTTTCTTAATCAGTTTCTTGTGAATTTGATTAGTGTAAATCAGTGGCCCAATCTGATCATGTCAGGTCAGATTGATAAAACTGGGCCCCTGACTGGGTACTGCTAAGGCCCATGTCCTGGCCCCATGGCCCTACCACTGTACAGGCACCTAAGAGGCCAGGCCCAAGTAGCCAGTCAGATCATGTTTAAGCGGTAACAGCACCATCATAAATGCAGTTTATCAAGAGGCTTTTTTTTTTTTACCAGTCTGGGGGTTTTGAAAAGCAACTGCTTTATCAATCTTTAACTGTGACTGAAGATCTGCTACTTCCCAGCGTCGAAATTCCGGTGCTGTGGTGACATTGAGCAGAAATTCCATTAGAATATCACTGTGAAAGACATAGAATCAAATTTGGAGACAATAATCCTTAAATAAAAACAATGCTAATACGCTTTCCTTGCAAAAAAAGGGCTAGAATTAGACACAGACAAAATAAACTGATACTTACACATCATCCCGGAGGCATTGTGCGGTATAAGCTATGTTTTCCCTTGTACTGGTGACACTAAACAAGAAATACATTAAGGTCACTGATGTGAATTAGTAAAATAAGTTATTTCCCCTATAATATGGCCACCTTGTAGAACCAACATTATTTATGAATTTTATTTTGACATACCTTAATTTACCACCAATAGCTTCAGTCCCTCGGGTTATCTTAAAAGAAGAAGCTCCTTTGGTAGTCTTTACAAAAAAAAAAAAGAAAAAAGAAAGTCTTTCTTGTCAGTAATTCTGAAATACCAAATTTACCAAAAGCAACACTAGAGTGGCAACAAATATCCAAATCAAAATACGGTTAAGGCTATTAGCAAGATCAAAAACTAAAATGAACCCTTATGAAAGTTAGAAATACACTTGTCCGATAAGGAAAGAATGATTTAATAAATGGTGCTGATCTCTTTATGTATCTGCCTGAAAAAGCTGAGCTGGTACTCTCTCTGAAAAGTCATCAAGTGGCTGTAATTTGATTCAAATCAATGACTTCAAAGATGAAAGGCTCTAAAGTATATCTTCTTTAGTTTTAATCAAGCAAAAATTATCTAAACTATTAGGACTCTATAGAACAGGAGCATACAAAAGCTTTTCTTAATGTATTGAGGGGAGCTGCTAAAGAAGCTGCTGGGCTTGAGGAAAGAAATCAAACAGTGTCCAAGGCATATGTCAGATTCCTCTTCTTCAAACAGACCAAATCTTAAAGGAAGGATTACTTTTAGCTCATCTGGTCAAGGAAGCCAAGAGAAGGGAAAAAAAAAAACAACCCAGTAGATCAACAACAGTTAAATTGTTAACAATATTACCTGAGTGGACAGATTCCAACAAAGATAATATTCAAACTATGTTGAAGAATCTTACCTTGAAGATACAAGCTACCTTACTAATACATACTATATATACATTACTAATTTATACAAATATACCACTTTAGTGATAAAAATCTTACTGTCCTATAAATTGCAATGCTTCATGTACTTTTCTTTTATCATTCATTCAGGCTCACATATGGTATTTCAAGAAGCATTTTCATGCATTTCTCTGGTTTTTGTCACATTCAGGCATCAGACAATGTATCTAGTATTGTTTTCATCAAGGACAGATTTTATCCTAATGCTTAATAAAAGATCAAAGTTCGTATACTATACAGAAGATTAATTGGGAATTTTTTTTAAGGTCAGTCCCTTTCAGGATTAGATTTTTTGATAATGTGTCAATATGCCTAAATGGTTTGCTTCAGCTTAAAATCTGCAGGTTTAATTTTTTTGTTTTAAGCATAAAAATTCAACTATACTTAAAAAAAACCTTGAATTGAAATAAAGCCATAAATTATCCTGTCTTGTAGGTGAAATTTAATAAAATTGTAATCTTCGTGTAAACTCTTAATATATCTTACCACTCTTAATATAAAAAATATATTGTACTTTTAATAGCTGCCTATTCACCACTATTTAAAATTTAAAGTTTATTTTTATTCACGTATATTTACATTAGTATACTATAAAAATAAAATAAATTATGCCAAGAAAACAGAACTAGATATGCATTTGTTTGCAAATATTTGTGATTTAAGAAATATGACTGAAAAAAAGTCAAATGTATTAAGGAAGGATCTTTACCAAATTGGATGCAAGACGGAGTAAATGGGAGACTCCGAAATTGGTAGAATCTTCATATCTACTACCAGCTTTAATGAACAAACCAATTCTTGAAGCTGGAGCATAGTTTTCCACAGAGGCAATCACTAAGCCATTTGGTAACTTTGTTAGCTATAGTCAAAACAAAGCAGAGATGTTAATTAATGTCTTCTTGTAACTAAATAATGAAAGAATTTTTTTTTAATCAACATCTGAGAGATTTGGTTAGACTCACTTCAAGTTCTTCAGGATGGAGTTGTACAGGAGCTTTCGCTGCAGACGCTTTAATTCTTGGGGCAACTTTGAGGGAATAAAATCGTTTCTAAACACAAAAGATCAAAAATATTCCTCACATTAATAGTGCTTTCTATAAAATCCAAGGCCTTGGTTGTATCCAAGAGTATTATGTTTTATAAAGACATTAAACTGAAATTACAAATGGCTACATGAATAGAATACACGTGGGAACTTAGATGGGTGTTAGATGACAAAAATCAACCTGTGGCTTAGCTAAGTAAACTAACTCAATGCCAAATCATAAAGCTAGAAAATTCAGGGCATGACCTTAAGTTATCACCAAGTACGTCAAACTTACCACCACCACCACTATCACCCTTTTCTCTAGGACCCTGATGGAGATAGCCCAAGAATCTTGGAAATAACAGTGCCTCCAGCCCAGTACCCTCCACCACCATCCTGGGAAGTAGCTCCTTAGGAGATGAATTCTGGCAACTGCTCCTGTAGGTGCTACAGCCATAGCCATTGAAGACCCAGAAAAGGAAGTTCTTGCCACCAAAGTCTTTGGCATCATCAAACAGTTCAGTATCAGAAAATTATAGGATTTTATCAGTGGAAATGACATTAGAGGAGAGGGATTAACCATCTGTTTTGCACCCTAAGGACAATGACACCTTGCTGTTCCAGACTTGCAGCTGAAATGCACTGTTTTCCCCATTCAAACGTGAGTTGATTGAAAGCAGGGACTGTCTTACTTTTGTACTTGTATCCCTAGTGCGTAGTATAGCTAAATAAATGCCTCATTCCTTCATTCATTCACATTAGTCAACATGTATTCGAAGAACTAGAGATATAGTGTTTCATAATTCAAGAGGGAGCAACACAAATATAGTAGGAATAATAGTACTAGTTCTTTCTAGCGCTTTGAAGCTTAGAAAGTGTTTTACATATATTAATCTCATTTGATCCTCATGCAAACCCCAAAAGGAAGGCACTATTATTAACTGGAGTCAGACTGGCTCAGTCACTAATTTCCTCTTTGACTCTGGACAAGTCACTTCAACCTCTCCCTGTTTCCATTTCCTTATTTATAATATGAAGGAACAGAGGAAGATGATGTCTAAGATTTCTTTGGGTTCTAAAATATGACTATGTCCAGCTACCAAAAAAAGGTCATCACATGAAAGTGAAGTGGATTTAAGAAAAATGGGAAAAGGTTTTTTGTTTTCTTATAAACGGCACTCATCTGGAGAATACATTAGAGCACTCATGTAAAACTCAAAACAGAAAAGGATCCCTATGAGCAGTATATTGACTTAGAAAACCACAAATTAACATTACCCACACAGTACTGCATTTGTATTTTTGTTAAACATTTCCCAATAACATTTCTATTTGGATGGCCACAGTTTGATACATCTGCATTAGAGAATAAAAGGTGAGTAAAAGGATTATTACCTAATATTAAGTAAGGTCCACAAATGTAAGATAAATTCATGTAAAAATATTTTACATGGAAAGGGCCTTAAAGATTACCCTTTCCTGTCCTCTCATTTTATAGATGGCCAAATGAAGGCCCAGTCCCAAACCACAGTTAATGGCAGAACCTGAATAGGAAACCAGTTATTTTGACGCTCAGTCCAGTGCTCTTTCCACGGACACGTCCATTAAATAGCACCGTTTTGTAGTAGAAACAATTTGTACAGTTTTATTACTTTTACCACTAGCAACCCTCGACAACTTCTTCAGGGAAAGGGGATGATAGAAATTCCCTTTAGAGAACAAAGGGAAGTACAACATAAAGTCAAGGGTCCCAGGGTTCTTAGTGAAAATATCACTGAAATGAGTGTAGCAGAGGCAAAGGATGTCAAAAGTGGAATGATGGACGGGGAAAATACACAAGAGTGCCAGCATTCTAGACAGAGGGGACATTAATAGATTTGAAGGCGTGGGAAGATAATTTGCATGGAGCAAGAGAAATCTGCATTAAGAGAGAATAGAGCCTTTGAAGTAAAGATCATCAAGGAACTTTAATATTTTTAGTAAGAGCTTTTAAATGGCAACTAGGCAATCCTATCTTAGAAGGGGCCTTAAAGGTCATTTGGTCCAGTCTATCTGTTCTTTATATCTGCTGCTTATACAATTTCCTAAGGTAGCCAATTGTGTTTATCATTTACGGTGTGCACTAATAACCCCTAACTACATGGTCCTGTAAAGTCCCTTTGCGGGCTGAACATGTTAAGACTGGGCATTGCTATACATACCGAGCATACAAGACTTTCCAGGGGTTACGCTTTACTGTAGCCACCAGATAACCCCTGCGCCCCTTCCCCGACCCCCTCCAATTCATACCTATTCATAATTATAATTTAAATGTTTCACTGGTCTCCCCCCAGCCGCCCCGGGGAGGATGCCCGGTCCTTCTGCAGGGTTCAGCTGAAGGACAAACGGAGAACAGGGAAGTGGGTCCAGGGAACCTGGGCCAGGCGACCCCACCAGCCCCGCCCCTCCCCTCGAAGCCCATCACGCTCTCCGCCAAGCCCACTGCACTCACCGAGAGGGATCCAGCGCCCGTTAGCAGCTTCATGACCCCGACTCACTCGTGACCCCGTACTCACAGGGATCAGAGAAAGGAAGATGGTGGCGGAGGACCTCCGTTTCCCAGAATGCCTCGCGCTCCCTCCCAGAGGCCTCTCTTCGCGGAGCGCTCTCTACTGCTTCTCTCCCGGGGCGGGGGGCCGGAAGAGGCGCTTGGTCCCGCCCCGTGCATGAGGAGGCCTTTATTTCTTATACCGATCCCCTTGTTGCCTCTGCCTCTAAATCTTAAAGCTTCCGTTAAAAATACTTTAATATTAGCCCAAGTTCATTCAGCTAGGGTGACATTTTCCTTATCTCTTCATGACGGGATAAAGTGCTAATCGGTAGTAACGACCTCCCCCACCGCCATCTTGGGTTATTCCTGCCACCAATTAGCGCCTTAAGGCCTCTAGGCCCAGCCTCCCTTACGTCCCCGCCCACTTTTACTACCTGGGTAGGCGGAAGGCGGGCTGATCTTCAAGCAGAAGGCGGGGCCAGAGAGATGTTTGATTTAAGCATTTGGTTCCATTTGCCTCGCGCTAGGTAGCTGCTTGCTGTGCGCATGCTCCGTAGAAGCCGGGGAAAGGAAAAGGCAGAGACGTGGAGGGAGTTCGTTCCAGGCATGGGAGACTGTTGGTGCATAAGGGCACGTCTAGAAGTGGAAATGCTGTTTTCCAGAACTGCGAGGCATCCAGAGGGGAGTAAAATGTTGGAAAACTGGAAAGGTGGGACTAGGTCGGGTTATGAAGAGCTTTAAATGCCAGAGGACTTTATATTTGATCATGGAGTGAGCAGTAATGGTCAGGACACGCTTTAGAAAAATCACTTTGGCAGCTGTGTGGAGAATAGAGGGGAGTGGAGAAGGCTTGAAGTCCGCAGATGAACTAGGACGTGATTGCAATAGTCTAGGTGAGAAGGGAAGAGCGCCAGACCAAGGGTGGTGGCTGTATGAGTAGAATAAAGTGGAGAAGGATACTAAGGGTGCAAGCCTGAGTGACGAATTTGCCAGGGGAGTTGGCCCGAAGGAAGTGGTCGCTTAAGGGAGAGGCAGTAAGTTCTGTTAGACCTGTTGGGTTTGAGATGTCCCAAAAGCACTTGATGTAGGACTCTAGCTCAGGAGAGACGAGTGGAATTTGATACATAGTTCTGAGAATCTTTTCATAGAGAGGACAACTGAAGCCGTAGGAATTGATGTAATAATAGGATCCTTTTGGATGGCTCTCTGGTGATAAATATCGGGTGGAGCATAAAACAAGGGAGATCTGTGTTTGCCAGAGGTCACCACCACTGTGATGGAGGAGATCCAGTGTAAAGTCCTAGTGGAAAAGGGATTCTGTTTTGGAAAGACATATTGCTGATTACCTCAAGCCCCAGGATACTGCGGAGCTTCTAGGAAAGGATCTATAGATATGTTTTCTTCTTCTCCAGTTCATTCTGTGGTCCCCTCTTGATACCTTCCCACCCTTGCTCAGCTGCTAAGTCTTACATATTGTCTGATTAGATCTCACTCTGCCATTGTCAGCCTCACTAAAACAAAGCTTCCAGAGGACACAGTGTTCCAAGGACTAACTCTTCCGGTTGTTCACTAATACACTTTGTCCAGTTCTAATTGGTTGTAGGAGTAGACAGATGAGCAGCCACTCATCCTGAGGCCTGTCCCCTACTTTAGTTCAACTCTGGTTCAATGGGTCAGTCCTGACTGGGACTGATCTTTCACTAACTTTTACCCCAAACTGCCTTCAATTTAATTCAATGGCCATTTATTAAGTGACGAAAGGTTGGGAGTACAAAGACAAAAAATTCCCTGTTCTCAAAGGGTTTATATTCTTTTTTTTTTTAGGAGGGGGGAAGGCAAAGCAACTGGGGTTAAATCACTTGCCCAAGGTCACACAGCTAGTAAGTGTGTCAAGTGTCTGAAGCCGAATTTGAACTCAGGTCCTCCTGACTTCAGGACAGGTGCTCTACTCACTGCACCACCTAGCCTGCCCCCAGAGAGTTTATATTCTATTTCTCTGATGTTACGTGACATTCTTCTAATCTACCAGATCCATTACAATCCTAAACTCATCAGATCATAGATTTAGAGCTGGAAAGTATTTCGGAGGCCAGTTAGTCCAATCCCCTCATCTTATAGATTCAGTTCCTCAGGGGAAATTGAAACCCAGAGGAACTTAATTCACTTTCCCGAGGTCACACAGCTAATAATTATCAGAGATAGGACTTGAACCCAGTTCCTTTGACTCCAGAGCTAAGGCCTGTCCACATTTTCCCCTATTCTGTCCCTCATATCAAATTTATCCACAAATCAAAGAGTCAAAGAATTTGGATATCTATGGTGGGTAGTGAACAGACTGAAATATGTAACCAATGAGGAGCTCTGAAGTACAGGAGTAAAGGATGCCATCAAAGAATTCTGACAAGAAGAAAATTTGGGCTGGTCATGTGGCAAGAGCAGGGGATAATAGGTGGTCAGCCAGAGTACGCATTTGCTACCATGGTAATTTCTAGAGAGACTGAGAAGGGCTACCTGCATGATGGGGATGAACTTTTGAGAAAACATGGGCGCGAGTCGCATAGGATGGACAGGCATGGATGGATTGTGATCTGTGTAGGAGGAAACTCCTAAATTATTCAAATTGTAGATCCATTTGAATATTTGAGTATTCATAGAAGCTCTATTTGTAATAGCATAAAGTTAAAAAGAAATTATGTGCCAGTTGTTGGAGACTGGTATATGTTTGTTTTTTTTTTCTGGACTTCTAACTTCAATACTGTAGTAAACTTCCTCTACCAAGGCAGCTGCCATTCTCTGATTTATCACCATAATAGAGTTCCCTAGCATTATTATGCCAGTATGTGTGATAGCTGGTGCTTGAATCCAGTGTTTTGTGACTCTGAGGCCAGTTCTCTATCCCTTATACCTTGTTTTGAAAATTATGGACTATAACTCAGGAAATGATAACTATGAATAATTCAAAGAAATATGGAAAGATTTATATGAAAATATACAGAATGAATGAATTACAGCAAAAAGAACTATTTTCGTGTTACCCACAACTGAGCATAGGTGCCGTTTTCCACAAATGGCTTGCCTCTGGGCTTAAACAACTTTAAGTCCTTTGGGAATTTGGTCTTAAAGAAAGGGGATCAGACATCTCACATCTCACACTCTCTGTATCATTATGTGCCCACTCCAAAGTCATACAGAAAAATCTCTTAGTTAAAAGCTTAGGTGTGGCTGGTGTATAGGACGTTCCCCAAAAGGATTAAGAGGAAAATTACTCAGTGTTCAAAGGAGCAGCAACTAAAGGTTCCTATTATATGGCTCTCCAGGAATGATTACCTCATTCTACTGGGGTGGTCATCTCCTCTGAGAAGGGTGTAGTTGTAGGAAGTATCTCCTATTTCCAGTCAGCACCCAGGAACTCTTCTTGTGCAAAGCATGATGTAGCAGCTGAAGAGAGAAACCTCCATCTCAGGATTCTTGTGCTCAGGGAAAGGGCAATGGAGGGAGGAAAAGAGAGAGGACGTGGAAGAATGGAAATGGATAGAGGGAATAAAGAAGGAAAAATCCTGTCTTGGCCCCACTTGCATAGGTCTTTAGGAGCAGAGGATGGCATTGGGGAGAGAAAGTTGATTTCATCCAATTTCAGAGTTGGGAGGGACCTCTGAAGCCAAGTAGTCCAATGCATGCAACTAAGATCCCCTCTCCACATTCCAAGCAAGTGCTAGGATCTTAGTCTTCACCTGTCTCCAGGGCAAAGCTGAACAAGTCTAGTCTACATTTCAGCTCCTTTTTAAAGACATGTCCCCTGCTAAATCTTCTCCAGGTTTAAACATTCTTAGTTATTTGGTTGCCTTCCTCTGGACTTCATATTCTGAACTGCTTCCTAAAATGTAGCGCCCAGAACTGAACACAGTATTCCAGATGTAATTTGACCTGGCCAGAGTGTGATAAGACCTTGCATGTTCTGCGTCTCTCAATGCGGCCCAAGATTGAAATAGATCTTTTAGTGACCGTATCACACTATTATCTCAAATTACTCTTTGTCAGATGAACTCATCTAGCTAGACCTCTGCCGTGTTGTTCTGGTGTAACTAATTTTGAATTTAAGTGTAAGATTTCACCTTTATTGAATTTCATTTCAAAAATATTTTTGTCTTGTTCTTTACAATAGAATCTCCCCCAGTATCTCTCACTCCCGGAAACCATCTTATTTAACAAATAATATCATTTTAAGAGGAGAAAAAAAAGAAGAGAAAAAAATCAACAAAATCAACCCATGTATCAAAAAAGTCTGAAAACATATGTAATATCCTATGCCTCCCAGATCTGCAAAGAAGTGGGGTAGGGGTGTCTTCTCAGATCTCTTTGGAGCTATATTTGTTGTTTGTAATTTTTTAAGATCTTTGCTCACAATAGTTTTAATATGTGTTTTAATATGACAGTTTTGTCCATTAATTTAGGCTTACTTTTGGCCCGATGAATTCTCTAGATCATTTGTTGTAACTATCCAATATGTACCTTTAATTCAATCTCATAGGCCAAAAAAAGTTTTTTTTTTTAGGGATATCAGACCCTAAATTTGATAAAGATGTTTTTCCCATTCAAAAACTTTGCTTCTTAACCTAGATACATTTTGGTTGTGCGGAACTTTTCAATTTAATATAATCAAAAATTATCTATTTTACCTTATGTAGTTGCCTCTACCTCTTGTTCAGTTAAGATTACATATTTCCATAGCAGGGGAAAGGTATATGATCATCTCTTCTTATTTTTTAATGGATGATCTAAAGTGCAGCTAGGTAGTGCAGTGGATAGAGTGCCCAGCTGGAGTCAGGAAGACTGATTTTCCTGAGTTCAAATCCAGTCTCAGACACTTAATAGAAGTGTGATCCTGGGCTAGTCACTGAAACCTGCTAGCCTCAGTTTCCTCATCTGGAAAATGAACTGGGGAAGGAAATGGCAAACCACTCTAGTATCTCTGCCAATAAAACATCAAATGGGGTCAGAGTCAGACATGAGTGAAAAATGACTGAATGACAATGACAACATGATCTTTAATACTAATATAATGTATCCATTTTGAATTTATTATGGAATACAGTGTAAGATGCTGGTAGAAATTTGTTAAACCCATCATGTTAAAACATTTATCATATTAACATTATGAAAGAAGAGTTCATCTGACTGAAAATTAGAGGAGCAAACTGAAAAAAAAGATGGGGAAAAACAAAAAGGGCAAGATACCTCATGGACTCCTGGTACAATTATGTGAGCTTCCTATGTATTAGTCATATTCTTCGGGCACTGAAGTAGGAATATGTGTTTCTTGAAGCTCTCAGTCCTACTTTTGTGTTTTAACTCTCTTATGAATATCTGTCCCTTTAGAAAAAATGATTGCAATAATTGTGCCTATTTGTTGGGGTCTGCTGCCCCCCCAACACCCAGGCCTTTGTCCAGCAAAGAACCTGATCTCGCGGACAATGAATGAGGCGGGAGACGAGGTGGTTAGTATCTCCGATTTATTCAGATTAGTAGCAAACTTTTATATCTTTGGTGACGTAGGCACTAGGACTGCCCTTAATGAGGGCACAGTCTCTGGGAACCCCCTTGAATCGGGAATACAGTCTCTGGGAGCTCCCTTGAACTGTCCTTGAATCTTCCAACTGGATCTGGCCTTCCCCTAAGGCCACAAGCCTCACATTATCATTAGGCCCAAATCTCTACCTAGCCTCGCCCTTTGTTGTGCAGCTACTTCCCACCCTTAATCCCATTACCTTACCTTGCCCTCCTTGGACTTCCCCTCAAGACCCTCCCTAAACCCCTCCTCTAGTCACCCCAGACCACCCCTCAATCCCTCCTACAATCTTTGTGTATATAATCTCCATCTTGCCTCCATGAAGGTGCTCAGATTCAATCTAATTCAGTAGGTTGAATCTGGCCCGCTTGTGGAAACAGGCGTCACAGGGTGGGGGGATTTCTTAAGACAGCCCGTTGTGGTGAATCCCTAATAAACTTTGTCTTTTCCCTTGGCTGAGAAGGCTTGAGTCGAATTCTTTCGGCAGGACCCGGTGTGTCAATATTTCGGGGTGCCGAGCACCTCTCAACCTTTTACCTCTTCATTTTATGGTGTGTTGGCCGGGAATGACTGCTAATCTCAAGTTTTTCTCCAGCCGAGACTGGAAGGTAAGCCTCTCCCTAACCCAAACCCTTTCTCGCTCTCCAAGCATTTTTGAAGTGCTTTTTGGGCCTGACTTCCCAGGTCCCAGTAGGTCAGACAGCTGTTTTCTGTCTTGGACTCAACTTAGCCTGACGCTCTCAGTTCGGTCCAGTGGTTTACGTTCAAGGCCATGGACCTGGGCACACCTTCTGAAGCATAGAGGACAAGGACGGACGCCCTATCCGGAAGTGCGCCCCCAATTTTCCCAATTCTCTCAGCTCTAAGGAATGGGAAAATCTCAGGTACCTTTTTGTGTTTGTTTTTTCCTGTCTTGCTTTGTTCCTTTTTGAGGCTTACTCCCAGATCCTCTTTGCAGAGGAAGGGACTTCCAGCCACCTGGGCTCACAATGGGTCAAACCTCCTCAATTCCCAAAAATTCACCCTTAGGTTGTCTTTTACAAAATTGGAAAAAATTTAAATTCTCTAAAGAACTTAAAAAGAAAAAGCTGGTATACCTTTGCAATACTGCTTGGCCACAATATCACCTAGAAGACCATGAAGAGTGGCCTTATTTTGGGACTTTACAATATAATACTCTTTTACAGTTAAATTTATATTGTCAGCGAGAAAGAAAATGGACAGAAATTCCTTACATAATGACCTTCGTGGAGCTCTCTCGGAACCCTGTTCTCACAAAAGATTGTAAGATGCTCATAGCTAGAGCTCCCCCGCAAAGGGGCAATGAGGGTCAACAGGACATTTTGGATAACCCCTTCCTTATGGTCCCCAGGGCTTCAGCCCCAGCCCCTTCTCCTGCTCTCCAACCTCCTCGGAGCACCTATGTTTCCTGCGCTCCCCCTTCCGTAGCCATCCCCTCTTTCTCTTGGTTTCCTGTAGTGCAACCCTCCTCTTATCCTGCCTCCTTCACGGTCCAAGTCTCCTACCCTGCATCTCCTCCCATGGCCCCTGCCCCCTTGGCGACCCCTGTTCAGGTCCCAGCCAAGGGTCTTGTTGCGATGCCTCCCTCTGTGGCCCCTTCCCCTGAAGGGACCCCTACTCAGGTTCTGGCCTCACGGCCTGCCCCTATTTCAGGCCCTGCAGTATCTACCACCATGGGCCCTACCCCTGAGGCAACCCCTACTCAGGTTCCAGCCTCAGGCCCTGCCCCCAAGGCAGTACGTCCTCCCCCGGCCCCTCTCTCTGAGGTGGCTCCCACTCAGGTCTCTTTGGTATCTCCCTCTCTGACCCCTACCCCTCCTCAGGTACTAGCTGATCTTCTCCCTTGCCAGCCAGATGACCTGGCCTTGCAGTCTAATCTACCTCAGTCCGCAGCTCCCAGCCCCTCCCTCACCAGAAGCGGGACTTCCACAGCGCCTTCAAGGCTTTTTCCCCTGAGGGAAATGCCTGCCTCCCCTGCTGGGACAAGGAGAGTGCATGTTCCATTCTCCATTTCAGATCTCATCCAAATTAAAGAAAAACTGGGGAGGTACTCAGAAGATCCCACTAAGTTTACTGAGGGTTTTAGGGATCTGTCCCTGCAATTTGAACTTTCTTGGTGTGATTTGCATATCCTTTTCTCTACCTGTTGTACCACTGAGGAGAAGAGGAGAATCTGGGAACACGCCCAAAAATTTGGGGATAGTTTGGCTAGCAATAACCCCATAAAATATCCCCCAGGTACAGCTGCTGTTCCCACTAGTGACCCAGGATGGAATTATCAAAGGAGTGAGGATAGAGAAAAGAGAGACCATATGGTACTTTGCCTGTTAGAAGGCCTAAGAACTGCATTTCAAAAGCAAATAAATTTTCAAAAAATCAGGGAAGTTACTCAGGGAGAAAAGGAAAACCCTGCTCTTTTCCAGGCCCGGCTAGTAGAAGCTATTAAGAAGTATACAAATTTGGATCCTGATTCTGTTGAAGGGGCAGCAATACTTAACATGTATTTCATTAATCAGTCTGCCCCAGATATTAGGAGGAAACTGCAGAAATTGGCCATGGGACCCCAAACACCTCAGGTCCAGTTGCTGGAGACGGCCTTTGGAGTCTTCAACAACAGAGACCTAGTTGCAGCAGAGGAAAGAAAATGCAGGGAAAGAGCTAGAGACAGAGAACACGCTCGATTCTTGGCTGCTGTCGTTGCCAGGAAAAGACCCAAGGAGTGCCCTTCCAGGGCGCCCCCCTTGGAGGAAGCCCTGAGACTTGGGCAGTGGGGAAACCTGCTTTTGATGCCACAGGGAGGGTCACTGGTCTAAGGAGTGCCCCTCTAGGGCGCCCCCCTGGAAGAAGCCTCCAGGATCCACACCTCCAGGACCGTGCCCAGCATGTCCCCGAGGCTGGAAAAGTGGTAGAGTCTCCTCCCAGCACCCTGTCCTCCAGTCTTCTCAAGACTTGGAAGGAGGGGAAAGCCTGGGGCTTGGCAGTGCTCCCACTTTCTCCACCTCTCTCGGGGAGCCCTGGGCAAAATCGAGGCAGAAGGTAAGGTTACCCACTTTATCATGGCTATGTTCTCTTGTTTTAACTAATGCCTCTGGCCCCACATGCCCCTCGACCCATCAGGTCATGGGCATCAAGGATCTGTTGTCTGAACACTCCTCTGGCCCTGCCCTCTTGGGAAGGGACCTGATGGTGAAATTGGGAAGCCAATTTTCTATAGTTAAACCTCATAATTCCCTTTTCCCTCTGTTTCCCAGACCTCCCCATGTTCCCCCAGAGGCATGGGAGAAGGTTGAGCCAATTGTTTGGGATCAGGGAATTCCTGGGCAAGCTACTTCTGCCACCCCAGCCATAGTTCCCCTCCATAGCCTTCAATATCCAATTAAGCCCAAGGCTTGGGAGGGACTGCAACCATTAATTGCCACTCAAGGCCCTGACTCACTCCCTCTAGAGTGGGGCCCCTACCCAGCACAAGCTTTTGGGACTTTGAAAACTAAACTGACCACCACTCCAGCATTAGCTTTACCTAATCTAGAAAAACCTTTCACTCGGTATGTTGATGAAAGGAGAGGACAGGCTTTGGGAGTCCTAACCCAGTCCTCTGACCCCAAGCCAGCTGCCTGTTTTCCAAAACAATTAGATTCTCTGGCTGCTACAGCCACTCTAATTGAGGAAGCTTCTAAACCTCTAGCAGACCAGCCCCTAGAAGCTCTGACTTGCCAGAGCACCCTGGAAGCAGAGGGCCACTAGTGGCTGGCTAACCACAGGCTCACCACATATCAAACCTTGCTCTTAGATACCCCCGCCCTAATTTGGATGTACTACACACTCGTGAACCCCGAAGCAGTGTGGTACACAGAACAAGTGATTAGGGGAGCTAGGTATGAAATAGTCATCTTTAATTCCCACCAGGGATATTGTCTTTTCTCTATACTCCTATACTGCCTGTTTGCTGCTTGTTTGCTTAACCTCTTTGCCAAGTTTGTCTCCTCCAGACTCCAAGCCATCAACTTCCAGATGACTGTGTACCCCTTGAACTGGACCCATCGAGACCCCTTGAACTGGACCCATCGAGCCGGGAACAGATCTACACCCCTTGCCAGCAGGAAGCAGTTTTAGAAGCTGAGATCTTCGTCCCTGACCCCAAAAGAATTTGGGTCCTATATGTTTGAGGGGGGAATAATGAGGGCACAGTCTCTGGGAACCCCCTTGAATCGGGAATACAGTCTCTGGGAGCTCCCTTGAACTGTCCTTGAATCTTCCAACTGGATCTGGCCTTCCCCTAAGGCCACAAGCCTCACATTATCATTAGGCCCAAATCTCTACCTAGCCTTGCCCTTTGTTGTGCAGCTACTTCCCACCCTTAATCCCATTACCTCACCTTGCCCTCCTTGGACTTCCCCTCAAGACCCTCCCTAAACCCCTCCTCTAGTCACCCCAGACCACCCCTCAATCCCTCCTACAATCTTTGTGTATATAATCTCCATCTTGCCTCCATGAAGGTGCTCAGATTCAATCTAATTCAGTAGGTTGAATCTGGCCCGCTTGTGGAAACAGGCGTCACAAGGTGGGGGGATTTCTTAAGACAGCCCGTTGTGGTGAATCCCTAATAAACTTTGTCTTTTCCCTTGGCTGAGAAGGCTTGAGTCGAACTCTTTCGGCAGGACCCGGTGTGTCAATATTTCGGGGTGCCGAGCACCTCTCAACCTTTTACCTCTTCATCCTGGTTCCACCTACTCTCCTCCCCTTCTTTTCCCCAAGCTCTCCTGAAGCTCCCTGCGGTCAGGCAAATCCAGATAAAGAACCGGAAGTGCCATGTGCTTAGGCAGGTCCAGACAAAGGAACCGGAAGTGCCGTGTGGTCGGGCAAGTCCGGACAAAGACCTGGAATTGCCACATAGGTAACAAAGGCGAGACCCTTCCTCCTGGCCCCATCCTGTTCCTCCCATACCACAGAGCCTTGAGTTTACCTCAGCAGGCCCTGGGCGCAGAGGTCCGAGGAGGGCAGGGGTCGGCTCTAACTCTCCCCGTTACAACTCCCCCTTTTTGTTTTGTCATGAAGTGGACAGGTCACGGAGGACCATAATGTCACGCTTCATGCTAAACAGGGAGAGGTGCATAAGGGAAAGGAGGCAACGAAAAAGATAAGGGAGGGGACAAAGACCCAGAACCAGGAACAGAAACCCTATGCCAAGAGGGATGAGCCATTGCTTCAGCCAATGCCGTGGGTCAGCTTGTTGAAAAAAGTCCAGAATGTGCAAAAGTCCAGAATGTGCTGCGCAGTTTTATCAGGGAGCAAATCATCATGTGATGCAATGTTAATGTCCTCTGCCAATCTTATTAGTTTTTGGAATTCAAGTGTGATATTGTCCAAAACAGCACCCTGCAACTGCGTGCGGATTGTGTCCCAGTTACGTTTGGTGGAGTTATATTGTTTTGAGGTAAGGCAGAAGGTGTTAAAACAATAGTCACATTGTAGTTTGGCCTGTAATTCCAGATACTCCACATCTGTGCCTAATACCCGCACTGCGTTTTGTAAAGTTTTAATAGCTTGATAAAAGTCCTCATCTATCTGAGCCTGATGCTTGAACCCAAGGGAAACATTACGCATGAGGTCGTGTAGCTCGGTGGCTTCCTTAACCTCATTCTGTGTGTTTGATATTGCTATTGCTAAGGCTGTGGAACTGAGAATGACTTCCACCAGCAAGGTGATTCCAAGCACAACACGTGAGATGTACTGCGTCGTGGGAGTTAAGGCTGTTATCCGGCGGTCTAGGATGGAGAGCACATGACCAGCAGAGGTATGAAACCATCCATCGGTCCGTACCACAGTGAGGGCATATCTAGGTTTAATAATAATAAAAACCCATCCCTTGGTAAATTTTTGCCCCATGCATGCATGTACCGAGCATTTGGGACAGGACAAATTAAATACCCCTGATATGTTGTGATGGGGAATGAGGGTAGAGTTGCCAGTGCTGTCCCACAGGAAGGCATGGGAGGTCCCTAAACACACATGTCCACTAAGGGTTATGTTGTTTATGAATTCCCTTGACAAGGGTTTTGGAGCATAAAACCCTTGGACAGTCAGACCCCCAATAGCAATGATTATCTGTGCCAGTCCTGTGGTAAACCAGCCTTCTTTGGTGGTATAGAAAGGGATTGGGTATCCGTAGTAAAGCGGTTGTTAACAAATTGAGTGAGATTATGACAAGAAGAGTCTGATTAGTCCCATTCAGACTCATAACAGTCTTTTGGCAGTGATATGAGTGGCAGTCTATGAATGACAGAAAACCTGTGTGTAATTACGCCAGAGTGTGACATTAGGATTGTTTGCAGGTTTGCAAAAGGGGCGTGGCCGATGATAGCTTTCTAGGGGAGACACGTCTTCCCCTTGCAACACCCAGCTCCATAGGTGGAAATACCGCACATCACCCTTGTATTGCATTGTGTCATGGGTTTGAGTGATGTTGGCACACCATGGCACCGTGTTAGGGACCTCTGTAAGGTTCCATATGAAACCATTCCAGTTCCCATTCATGGCTTTCTGTAGGCATAGGGGAAAGCCAGCAATCAAGTCAGTAAAATTCGTTCAAGGGGGTTCCTTAGTCTGATTCCCCTTGTAAGGAAGGGGTTGCCCAAACATGTAGGAAAAGTTCCCTTGTAATATGGGGTACGGGATGGGCTCACCCTAACTGATCACCCTCAGCCCAGGGGGTTTGCTGATGAATGCCCAGCAGTGTCGATGGGCTGGTGACTGAGTCCCCTCGCTGAGACCTATCAGGAAGATCAGGGAGAGCAGGTGCAGGAGCATGATGCAGGTGGACACTAATCACTCCTTGACGTAGCTTCTGCTGTTTCCGTGCTTGTCTTTGCCGCAGTCCCTGTGATCTCCACCCCGTTGTGGCCTCCTGTTGTCTCGATCACACGGATCCTGTGGACAGGGACCCATACCTCGTCACCTTCATCTGTGGAAATACAAACATAGCCTGAACCCCAGACAGTTATGGTTCCTGGCCCCATCCACTGTCCATCCACGTCCTTCCACATGGCCGATGTTCCGGCACCTCCGAATGCGGATTGGGCCCCGGACTGCGGCATGGACCGTGGCTTCTGTGATGGGCCTAGGACGTATTTCATTGCTGGGGACATGTTGTGATCATCAAATTTTAAATAATTCAATGTGTATATAGCCAGATTCAAACTAGTCTGTGGACCGGATCTAGCTCCCCCTTTTTGTTTTTGAAGGAAAGCTTTCGGGGAGTGGTTAGCCCGTTCCACAATAGCCTGTCTGGTGGGATTGTGAGGGATCCCGGTGATGTGGGTAATAGACCATTCTATGCAAAAGACCTGAAAAGCTTGCGCAGTATAAGCAGGACCCTTATCAGTTTTGAGAATTTTTGGGATACCATGATTGGCAAAACGGGAAAGGAAGTGTGCAGTCACATCCTTCACTGCCTCACCTGTTCTGGCAGTGGCCATGATGAAGCCAGAAAACGTGTCCACACAGACATGCATAAAGTGAGAATGTCCAAATGGAGAATAATAGGTGACATCCATCTGCCAAATGTCATTGGGCCCGTCCGCTATAGGGTTCCGGACAGTGACAGCAGGAGGAGGAAGAAAAGGAGCACAGCTGGTGTAAGATTTAACAATCCTCCGTGCCTCGGTCTTACTAAGACCACACAGGTGCCAGAGAGAGTGTGCAGAAAGGTGAAATTTGGAATGAGCCAATTGGGCAGGTGATGTCAGGGCCACTCCCTGAAGTGCAGCATCAGCTATAGCATTGCCATGCACAAGGGGGCCAAGTAATCCAGAATGGGAATGGATATGCATAATATGAAAGGAAGAAGAGCGCTCACGCACTGCATGCTGCATCTCCAACGTCAGCTGGGTAATAGAATCAGAGCAAGGGGGAATGTAAGCTGTTTCTAAATGCGGTTTAAGACCTGCAGCATGACTATCAGTAATGATATTAATGGGAGTGTCTATAAGCATGGCCTGAAGGACTACAAATAATTCATTTTGCTGGTGGAAGTGAAGGGAGTTGTAAAGACTTTAACACACTTTTTAGAAGGTATGTATATAGAGGCCCGATGCAGCTTCATGGCATCAGTAAATACATTGATCCCATCAATAGGTGTGGGAGAAAATTTCTCCCCCCATGCCCAAGGCCAATTGATAAATTGGTGGGCTAGAGGAAGAGGTGTACCATGGTGAAAGGTGTGCCCAATTATAAGCTGCCAATCAGGGTCCTCTTGGAAACGTTTTTGTAACTGTTGATTAGTATACATAGTATAAATAACCTGAGGGTCTCTGCCACTAAGTGCTGGTGCTCTAACTATGCCCTTCCAGGCAACTTGGGCAACAAGATTGGTATAGGGAGAGCACTTTCTGTTTTTAATTTGAGCTGTATACCCATTCAATAATTCCAGTAGCTTGATGAAGAACCCCATTGGGGAATGATGGAGTGTTAAGGACAGTAAGCTCTAAGGGATCAGTTGCCAGGAACCTCACAGTGGATCCGGCAAGGATGGCAGCTTGTACTTCCTGAAGACACTGAAGGGCCTCAGGGGTCCAATGCTGGGGGGATTTAAGGTCACAGGGTCCCCGGAGCATTTCATATAAAGGGGCAAGCTGTTGAGTAGTTAGCCCCAACTGGGGACGGAGCCACTGAATATCACCAATAAGCTTTTGAAAATCATTCAAGGTGCAGACCTTACTAGGCTCTAAATGAGGTTTTCTCATCTGCACCTCCTGTTCATGTAACTTTACTCCCAAATAATCTATAGGCAATGCCCTCTGAATTTTTTCTGGGGCTACAGCCAGCCCATAAACATGTAACTGTGTCACAATGGCCTGCAGGACCTCTTCTAAAAGGTCACAGTTGGAATGAGCTGCCAAGAGGTCATCCATGTAATGTATTAAAAGCACAGTTGGATAGCGCTCGTGGACAGGGCGAATAACTTGTTGAACATACCATTGACATAAGGTGGGACTATTTTTCATACCCTGGGGGAGCACTTTCTATTGACATCTAACATAAGGTTCCTGTAAATTCAGTGAAGGAATGGAAAAGGCAAATCGCCTAGTATCATTGGGATGCAGTGGAATGCTATAAAAACAATCCTTTATACCAATAACCCAAATTTTAAATCCTCTTGGGACCATATTTGGTGAAGGGAGCCCAGGTTGAGGGGCCCCCATTGTTTCCATAGAGGCATTGACCTGACGAAGGTCAGTAAGCATTCTCCATTTACCAGATTTTTTCTTAATGCAAAATACAGGAGAATTCCATGGGCTGGTAGAAGGTTCTATGTGACCAGCCTCCAGTTGTTCCTGAACTATCACCTTGAGGGCTGCTATTTTTTCAATAGACAGGGCCCACTGGTCCACCCATATGGGCTCATCACTTGTCCAAGTGAGGGCTGGGATCTGAATGGGTGGTGCAGCCTGGCCAGGGGGCCCTATGAAAAATTCTGGGTGGAGATGGTAATACCCAGTTGGGACAAGAGGTCTTGGCCCCATAGAATTACTGGGAGGCCAGAAATCACATGAAGAGTAATCCGTCCCTGTTTTCCTTCAGATTCCCATGTGATAGCTTTAACCGCCATAGCAGCCGATTGTACACCCCGTATCCCCTAAAGGTCTTGTGCGGGATCTAAGGGCCAAGCAGGATCCCACTACTCAAGGGGAATAACAGTACGATCGGCCCCTGTGTCCATAAGGCCAGTGAGAAGGCGGCCACCTAGCCTAATGGTGAGTTGTGGGCGCTGGGTATTCAATGCCTGTGAGAAATATGTAACTGGAGCTTCCTCTTTATGAAATATTAGTAGCACTGCTATCTTTTGCCCAGAATCCAGGGTACTCTCTGTGTTAGTGGTATTCATTAAAGGTATTTTAGTAATAGGAAAATTGCTAGGAAAAAGGCGAACTACAGGGACTAAGCCTGTGTATTCATGTGCTGGGGGAGCCACCAGAAGGCCAAGCTCCCCCGCCTTCATAGTAGTAGTTTCTTGCATAGGTGTCATAACAGTGGTAATGGGGCTAATACTGTAATACCCTCTACTATGGAGATCTATAGTCCGGTAGGGGGCCGCATAGCCGCCAACTGCTGGTACTGTTGGTGAAGCGCCAGGGTATTGGCGTTCGGCTGGTCCCACCATTGGTCCTGGGCTGGTGGGTAGCCCGACAGGGCGTTTAAATACTGTTGAGGAAGTGGTGAGTCCCTGCGGCATTCAGAGGCCCAATGCCCCAGTTTTTTACACTTGGGGCAAGGTGTCTTTGGGCGAGTCCGTCCTTTAGCTTTTGAGGAGGCTCTACATTCCTTCTTAATGTGCCCCTGTTTGCCACACTGAAAACAGTTTGTCCTGATTAGCTTCCTGCTGGCCTCAGGATTGTTGGGGCTTGAACCCATAAGCTGCTGCTCTCACTTGTGCAGTAAAAACCTCTGTTCCTACCATCTCACATCTTTGAAGCATCTCTTCTATCCCTGCATCTTTTTTAAGACCAGCCATGGCTTTTTTGCAATCTGCATTACAACTATTCCTTAAAATCTGCTTGATAACTATAATCGTGTGTTCTCCTTCCTCTATCATTTTAGTCACTGCATCTAGGACCCAGGCATAGAAATCAGGGAAGGCTTCATCGGGTTTTTGTTTTAGGGCAGAGAACTGTGTGGACTGTTCACCTTTTACAGGTATCTTATCATAGGCTTTCTCCACACAGATAGCAAGTCTCTTGTATAGCTCCACGGGGAAATTAATCTGTTGAGCATCTGTGAGGAAATCCCCTGTCCCTGCTAACCTATGAAAATAATCCTGAACCCGTTGGGGATTGTCTGGATTATACCGAGCAGCCATATCCCGGCACTCCTCCAAGAATAGGGAGGACCACACTACCATCTTGCTTGGGGAGAGAATAGCTCTCATCACAAGCTTCCAATCATTGGGAGTAAGTAAATAGGCAGCCAGGTCTTTTAGTCTAATCTTGATATAAGGGGATTTTAAACCATAATCCTTAATTGACCTCTTCAGCTCTTTAATCAGAAAAGGGGACACAGGGAAGTGTCTTCTCACTGGTGCAATTTGTCTTATTCTCGTCTGTCCTGAATTGTCAGGATCATCCTCCTCTACCTGCTGACTGGGGTCCTCCATAACGGGGAAAGCCCCTCCCACATGTCCTCATCTCCCTGCTCCCTCATCTTTTTTATCATACGTTGTAATGGCGACATTCCGCCATCAGGGGGCGCCTGAGTTCCACTTATGAATGGTCGCTCTCTCACTATCTCCTTTTTGGCGGGAACCTCTGCCTTTATCTTATTCTCCCGGCTTATGGCTAAGGTCCTCTTTAAAACAGACCTTTTCCTGCGGAGCCGACTGAGCTAACAATCTTTCCAACCTTTTCCCCAGCTCCCCAACTTCTTGTAAGAACCTCTGTCTCTCCTCCCCCTCCGGCATTTGATTTTGAAACTGCTCTAAATCAGTGCATAGCGATGGTGGGGGAGGCAGAGCTCTAAGGTCTGGGCAGGGGGATCGAGACTCTCTCTCGGGGTGGAGTAGGGGGATGTGGGGGGGCGTGGTTTGAGTGGAAGCTGCCAACTGCCTGGGCTGTCTTTCACAGCAGCCTTCTGCAGCTTCAAGAGCTGCCTTTATGATCTTGTATAGAAAAAATGTGCTGGGCTCTAAAGCCCCGGAGTTTTCTGAATCATAGGTTGTTAATTGTTCTCCTGCGACTCTCCAAGGCCCCGCGGTGACGGGGGCAGCTGTGCAGTCCAAGGGGAAATTTGTTCTACTGTTTTAAGAAAACCTCTGATAATTCTGGGAGTGATGGTACTCCCCTGATCCTTGGCAGTCTTATATATAATTCCAATGAATGTGTCCTCATCTGCGGTGGCTCCTAAGGACTCCGCCTGCCCCATGATAAGGAAAAATCCTTACCTCACCGGCATTGAAGCTGGGTTGTCCATGGAGATGGGAATTAAGCCTTCTCGCTGAGAAGTTGAATTGAACCCAAGGCTGTGCACGCACATAGTCTTCCCTTCTGCTCTTCTCCGTCCTCTGCCAGGAAGGAGGCACCTTGGGGATCGTGGGTGCGCATGCATGGCTCTGTGCAGTTCCCCACATCTGGGCGCCACTTGTTGGGGTCTGCTGCCCCCCCAACACCCAGGCCTTTGTCCAGCAAAGAACCTGATCCCGGGGACAATGAATGAGGCAGGAGACGAGGTGGTTAGTATCTCCGATTTATTCAGATTAGCAGCAAACTTTTATATCTTTGGTGACGTAGGTACTATCTTTGGTTAAGTAGGCACTAGGACTGCCCTGGTTCTGCCTACTCTCCTCCCCTTCTTTTCTCGGGCTCTCCTGAAGCTCCCTGCGGTCAGGCAAATCCAGATAAAGAACTGGAAGTGCCATGTGGTCAGGCAGGTCCAGACAAAGGAACCGGAAGTGCCTTGTGGTCGGGCAAGTCCGGACAAAGACCTGGAATTGCCACATAGGTAACAAAGGCGAGACCCTTCCTCCTGGCCCCATCCTGTTCCTCCCATACTGCAGAGCCTTGAGTTTACCTCAACAGGCCCTGGGTGTGGAGGTCCGAGGAGGGCAGGGGTCGGCTCTAACTCGCCCCGTTACACCAATTGTTTTCTTAGCTCTTCTTACTTCACTCTGTATCAGTTCACATGAGTCTTTCCATACTTCTGTGCATTCATTAAGTTTCTTATTTCCTATAGCACAGTAATATTCTATTATATTTGTATACCATAATTTGTTTAGCCATTCCGCAATGGATGGCCAACTACTTTGTTTCCAGTTCTTTGCTACTACAAAAAATACTATGATAGCCAAAATTAGAAGAAAAATAGGAAAATTGGGAAAAAAATTGACAGCAAGCTTCTCTGATAAAAAATGTCAAATTTATCAAAATAAAAGCTATTCCCCAATCGGGAGATGGTTGAGGGATATGAACAGGCAGTTTTCAGAGGAAGAAATCAAAGGTATCAATGATTATATAAAAAAGTGCTCTAATGCACTAATAGTAGAGAAATGCGAATTGAAACAATTCTGAGGTACCACCTAACACTTATCAGATTGATGGAAAAGGGAAATGACAAAATGTTGGAGGGATTGTGGGAAAATAGGCACAATAATATACTGTTGATTGAGCTGTGTTCAACCATTCTGGACAATTTGGAGCTACAACCAAAGGGCTATAAAACTGAGTATATTCTTTGACCCGGCAGAAAGAAGCAAAAGACAGACGGTGCCATCACCAGCTAAACTTTGGTGCTGATACTGCGAAAGCATAACACCGAGTGTGTTTGGGATCTTAACCTACGTATAGCTAGCTTTGTATGTGTGTGTTGGCGTGTTGTAGACTTCTAGATGATGGCGGACTGTTCTTTCTCTTTTATTTCCCCAGCGCTTAGCCCGGTGGGTGTTTAGCTTACAGTAAACCCGTAATCAATGTTGATTGATTAATTCGTTAGAGTATTTTTGATATGGTGGTTTTTGACCCAGATTTTCCATTGAGTTCTAAGAAGTGTGCTTGGTTCTCCACTTAATTCTATAGCTTTTAGGTTTATAAATGCAATTCCTTCCCATTTGCAGTGCCTGGCACATAGTAGACTATTAATAAATGTTGATTGATTGATTTGTTAAAATGTTTAAATACGGTGGTTTTTGACTGTTTTTCAGTTTTGTCATTAGAAGTGTTCTTGGTTCTCCATGATAAGAAATCTATAGCTCTAAGGTTTGTAAACACATTGCCTTTTCATTCACAGTGCCTAGTGCATAGTCGATGCTTAATAAATTTTTACTGAATTGAATTCAAAAAAGTGTTCACTAAAAGTTTCTTTTCAAATAATTTTTGTCTAGGTTTTATGAATAGATAAAGCATTTATTAAATAAGCCCTCACTATGGACCAAGAAAGTAAAGGTATTCTTTTTTCCACATGGCTAATATGGATGTTTTACATGGCTTCACTTTTATAACGGGTATTATATTACTTGCCTTCTATAAGGAGGAAATGGAGGAAGGGAGATAATTTTGGAACTCAATATTAAAAAATGAATGTAAAAATTTGTAATGTAATAAAAAAAGAAAATTAATGCAAAAGAAAAATCAAATAAATAATGCTTCTTGCATATTGAAGCCTTTTAACATCACATTTGTTAAGTAAACCTTTGACTCCACTTAGAGCAAAGGTTTTTAGCCCTTTTTTTGTGTCATGGAGTCCTTTGGTTGTCTGGTGAAATCTATGGAACCTTCTCAGTGTGTTTTTTAAGATATAAAATAAAATACACAGGATTACAAAGGAAAACAAATATATTGAAATAAAGTTATTAATAAACCCCAGATTAAGAACCCCCAATTTAGAGAATGATAAATTGAAGGCTAGGAATATTAGGTTGCAGTTCCGTGAAAGTATAATACACTCTTAAGAAGAGTAAACAATAACTGGCTTTTAGTCATGACTGTTAATGACAGACCTCTAAAATAAAGGAGAACTGGTACCCAACAGCAAAAATGTTGTAAATATAAAAAAGTCCCCATATTTTTAAAGGAAAATTCTACATGTATTTGAATAAAATTGTTTGTAGGTTTAAAGTCCTCTGGCAAAGTGTATACTCTTAGGTAAACTCAGGTGGCTTCTGGAGAGTATATACTGTATTGCCCCATATATAAGATGCACCCCTTTCCAAAAAATTTGGGGTCTAAAAACTGGGTGTGTCTTATACAGTAGTTGTAGATTTTTTTACTTGCATTTCCTGCTTTTTTGCGCTTGTTTTTGCACTCGTAGATTTTTTTTACTTGTATTTCCCACTTTTTTGCACTTGTTGTCTTTGTGCTCATTGCTTTGCATTTGTTACTGGTATATTAGGTTACGTTTTGCCATGTTCTGCCCAGAAAAGACTCAGAAAAGATTTTCGTACAGTGCCGATTTCAAGTTAAAAGTAATTCAGTTTGCAAAAGTGAATAGAAATCATGCTGCTGAATGTAAGTTTGGTCCTCCTCCAACTGAGAAAACAATCCAAGACTGGGTACCAGAAGAAGAAACCCTACTGAAAAAGCCACAGAAGAAGAAGGCCATGAGAGGCAAGAGTGAAGAAACCAACTATAGGAGAAGTTTGTACCTGGGTGAAAAGATCCTGGGATAATATCAAGATTGAGATTCTTGTCAAGTCATTTAAGAAGTGTGGCATTTCAAATGCCGTAGATGGAACTGAGGATGAGGCAATATATGAAGACAGTGATTTGTCATGAAACAGATGAGGACAAGCTAATGGATGGGAGTTTTGACAGTGATGAGGAGTTGTATGAATTTTATGATAAATAGAACTTGAGTTCAATAACTTTATATAATACATTTTTTTTTTCAAATTTCGGGCCCCAAAATTAAGGGGCGTCTTATACATGGGGAAATATGGTAAATTCACTTGGTTGGAAAGAGCCTATACTTTTACAAGGAAAATTTTGTAAAAAAATATTGCTTTGGGATATAGAGTATATAATGTTTATTGAGTGACCGTTAGGAACCTAAATCGATTCTTGTACGTGCATGTATAGTACTTTGCATATGTGCATAGCTTGCAGCATAAAAATGTGAAGCATGTTCTCTTGATTTTGGAGGATGTTTCTTTTTACAAAGGGGATCTTAAAATATCTGAAGAACCTGACATTTAATCAAAAGAGCAAGTTTGTTCATAATTATGTATGTGACATGTGTTATACATGTCTTTCTAAATTGAAACTGCTTAATCTGATTTAGAGCTATGATTATTAGCAGTAGTTTTGAGCTTTTATTTATTTATTTTTGGCATTCTTTTCTTTTTAAAATTTGTGTTCCAAAATCTCTCCCTCCCATTCCCTCTCTCACCCACTGTGAAGGCAAGCAATATAATAGCAATTATACATATGAAATAATGCATAGCATATTTCTATATTAGCCATACTCCTCCCAAAAAGCAAGAAAAAGAATGTGAAAAAAAATTATACTTTGTTTTGTATTCATAGTTAGTTCCCTCTCTGGAGGGTGAATAGCCTTTTTTTCATGATGAGTCCTTGGGAATTGTCTTGGGTCATTGTATTGATAAGTCTTTCACAGTTGATCATCATTACAGCATTGCTATTACTGTGCACAATGATCTCCCACTTCACTTTGCTTCAGTTCATATAGATCTTGACATGTTTTTCTGAAATCACCCCCCCTTATCATAAGTTTTTTTTATAACACAGCAGTACTCCATCACAATCATATATATCCCCAACTCACATTCAGTCATTCTCCAGTTGATGAACAGACCCTCAATTTCTGATTCTTTGCCACAACAAAAAGAGCTGCTGTAAATATTTTTGTAGGTATAGGTCCTTTTCCTTTTTCTTTGATATGTTCAGGATACAGACCTAAGAGTGGTATTCCTCGATCAACTGGAATGCACAGTTTTATGACTTTTGGGCATAGTTCCAAATTACCTCCAGAATGGTTGGACCAGTTCACTACTCCACCAAACGTATATTAATGTAACTGTTTTCACCTCTGTCTCTCCAGGATTTGTCATTTCTGATAGATGTGAACTGGTACCTCAGAATTGTTTTAATTTGCATTTCTCTGGCCCCTAGTGATTTAGAACATTTTTTTCATATGACTATAGATAGCTTTTTCATCTAAATACTAACTGTTCATATCCTTTGACCATTTATCAATTGGGGAATGGCTCTTATTTTTACAAAATTGATTCAGTTCTGTGCTCAGTATATATTTGAGAAATGAGGCCTTTATCAGAGAAACTTGCTGTAAATTTTAGATAGTGCTTCGTTTGTCTATGGTACCTTTTAGCAAAATGTAGTTTACTTGATTATCTCTTTTAATCAATATTAAATAATAATGAGGTTTTTTGCTTTGTTCGAGATCAATTGCTACTACCCCTGCCTTTTTTACTTTAGCTGAAGCATAATAGATTCTGCCCAACCCTTTTTTAAACTCTGTTTCTTTCTGTTTCAAATATGTCTCTTGTATGCAACCATTGTTGGATTCTGGTTTCTAATCCATTCTGTTATCTAATTCCATTTTATGGGTGACCTCTTCCCATTCACAGTTATGATTATTATCTGTGTATTTCCCTCTATCCCATTTTCTTTTGTTTCTTCTCTCTCTTTTTATCCTGTCCTTCCTCAAAAATATTTTGCTTCTAACCACTGCTTCCCTTAATCTACCCTCCCTTTTATCATTTCTCTACACACACACCTCCCTTCTCTTAACCCCTTTCCTTCCTATTTCCCTATTGGGTGAGTTAGATTTCTGTACAAAACTGAGAGTGTGTGTATGTATATATGTGTGGATATTTTATGTGTGTGTGTTCTTCTTTCCTTCCTTCCTTCCTTCTCCAAGCATTGCCTGCCACCACTCCACCCCATTTACCCTTCCACTATAAAATCTGTTCCTTGCATGCCTCTTTTATGTGAGAAAATTTTCCCCATTCTACTTCTCCCTTCCGCCACTGCATCCCTTGTCCTCACCCTTTAATTTTTTTTTGCGATCATTCCAGTATAATCGACTCATCCCCATCCCTCTGTCTGTGTAAACTCCTTTTGACTTTGGCAGTTGCTTTTAATTATTGTATCCTCGTACATTAGGTCTTAGGACCTAAAAAGTCTGTCCTGAAAACGCCGTTCCCTTTGCATTTGCTCAGTAATCCTTCAGGTATTAAAGGTATACAGGGAAAACAAGCTACTGTCATCAGGTGCTCCTCCATCAGTTGATCAACAGTTATGCAAATTAAACACTTATTCTAGCATTGAAAGGGAAATTGAGAATTAATTTATTGGTATATTAAATTCACTTTTTTGTTGTTAAAACACTTGTTGGGCTAACAAAAACATGATATATTAGCTGAAGTGCTGAAAACGTAGAATAGGGATCAGCAGTAATGAGGAAGGTTTCCTGAAAGAAATGGAGCTTGTGCTTTTGAAAGAACTTAGTGTATTTACTGAATATACATATTTGTATTCCATTAGCCTAGTTACACAGGAAGCTAGCCAGACTTATGATGGTAAATGGGGACAAGGCCAGTTAAGTTTTTTCTGGCCAAATAAAATTTTTGAAGGTGAACGATTTTTCCAAGTACGGCAAAGCTTCATTGTTTTAGATCTTTATTTAAATGTCATAATTTCCACATTTGACATTTCAGCAAAGTGTAAATTCCTTTTGTGTTTAAGGTCCTGAGCTAGACCCTGGATAAACACATTTTTAAATTGACCGTGTGACTACAAAGTTCAGTATTTCAAAGTTAAGTAAAAGTTCGGTATGAAAAGTGGTATAACTTAAGATTTTTACCTTTTTATATTTATGGTTAATGTCGACCTATTTTGAATTTTGCTCTTCATTAATAATTTTGCTTCATTATAATTTTTATCTTGATTTATACTATATATAGCTCTTAAAAGTTAGTAAGTAAATCTTTTTAAAATTGATTCTTTCACATTTAAGATGACTATTTCTACTTCTTTAATTTCAAATAAGGAAATCTTTTCTTTATTTCAAAACTGTCCCATTGTGTTAATCTGTATGCCTCACCTTTAGTCGCCAGAATGTTCTACAGTATGCAGTGTTTTTAACAAGTTTGGGCTGAGACCAGTTAGGTCAGTGTTAGAGCTTGCCCATGAGGTCAAGCTCAGAAGTTCAGCCCTTTTACCTATCAGCTCTATGAAACTGCCAAAGACTGCATCCCATTTCTAGCATTCTCTAGTATTCTCAAAATGTGTTTTTGTTTACAGAAGAGAAAAGTGAGACATTGTAAATAGGATCCTACTAATTCTTTGACATGGAAAAATTTACTTTGGTGCATGCCCAGTTGATACAATCATCATCTTACACGAAAAATAGCCCATTAGCAGTTTGTAGTGATAACTTTTTAATATACTTATTTGTTAGAAATCAACATCAAAGTGTCTACTACATGAATGACACTGTTGTGGTTTCTCTTTTGTACTGTGGAAAGTTTCTATATCCTTAAAGAGCCTACTTAATATATCAATAAATATAATATGCCTATCGTTTATATTTTGTTAAATTATACAAAGATGAATCTTAATGGCAAGTTTTGGAAAAAGTTACACTGCAATATAAGTGTTTACCAAGGAGATATGTGCACGTATAGAAATAGAGTGTTTCCATTCCAGTCATTTTCAATTTTTTTTTATTTTATGTGCTCTGTAACAGAGCCAGGATCATTACATAACTCCCAGGATTTTACTGTATCTGAAAATCAAATTTCCAATTCAGCTCTGGTCTTTTCACTGAGAAAGCTTGAAAGTCCTCTATTTTATTGAAACTCCATATTTTGCCTTGGAGCATTATACTTAGTTTTGCTGGGTAGGTGATTCTTGGTTTTAATCCTAGCTCCTTTGACCTCTGGAATGTCATATTCCATGCCGTTAGATCCCTTAATGTAGAAGCTGCTATATCTTGTATTATCCTGATTGTGTTTCCACAATACTCAAATTGTTTCTTTCTGGCTGCTTGCAGTGTTTTCTCCTTGACCTGGGAACTCTGGAATTTGGTGACAATATTCCCAGGAGTTTACATTTTGTGATCTTTTTCAAGAGGCAATTGGTGGATTCTTTCAATTTATATTTTACCCTCTGGCTCTAGAATATCAGGGTAGTTTTCCTTGATGATTTCTTGAAAGATGATATCTAGGCTCTTTTTTGAACATGGCTTTCAGGTAGTCCAATAATTTTTAAATTATCTCTCCTGGATCTGTTCTCCAAGTTAGTGGTTTTTCCAATGAGATAGTTCACATTGTCTTCCATTTTTTTCATTCCTTTGGTTCTGTTTTATAATATCTTGATTTCTCATAAAGTCACTAGCTTTCACTTGCTCCAATCTATTTTTAAGGTGGTATTTTCTTCAGTGGTCTTTTGGACCTCCTTTTCCATTTGGCTAATTCTGCCTTTCAAAGCATTCTTCTCCTCATTGGCTTTTGGAGCTCTTTTGCCATTTGAGTTAGTCTATTTTTTAAGGTGTTATTTTCTTCAGTATATTTTTTGGGTCTCCTTTAGCAATTTGTTGACTTGTTTTTCATGATTTTCTTGCATCTCTCTCATTTCTCTTCCCAGTTTTGCCTCTACTTCTCTGACTTGCTTTTCCAAATCCTTTCTGAGCTCTTCCATGGCCTGAGATCAATTCATATTTTTCTTGGAGGCTTTTGATGTAGGCTCTTTGACTTTGTTGACTTTTTCTGGCTGTATGTTTTGATCTTCTTTGTCACCAAAAAGAGATTCTGTAGTCTGAGTCTGAGTCCTTTTGCACTGCCTGTTCATGTTCCAAGCCAACTACTTGACTCTTGAGCTTTTTGTCAGGGTATGACTATTAGTAGAGTAGAGAGTACTTTGTCCCAAGCCTTAGGTGCTCTGCTTCTGTTTTCAGAGCTACTTCTACTCCACTGTCACTGCAAGCTCTGCCACAGCAGTGCTCCTCCTTCCCAAAGAACTGCCAACCAGGACCACAACCCAGATCCAAACAGGGAAAAGCAAGAGAACCCTGCCTCTGCACCAGCAAAGTGCTTCCTGCATTTCCTCTCTCATCTCCAGCTTGATTCCTCCCACTGCATGGGCCAGGGACTCCTAACGTAGCTGTTTCTGGAGCTGTGGAAGCAGCACCGGGAGCTTTCTGCTGGTCCTGCCACAGCCACTGCCCCCGCACCACTTCTGCTGCCCCCAGGGCTGGGGCCAGACTGCTCTCATCCCAGTCTAGCAGTTTTCCCACTAACTTGCTCTACGGTCTTTGGTGTTTGTGGATTGAGAAGTCTGGTAACTGCTACTTCATAGCCTTAAAGCCATGATTCCTGGTCTGGTCTGTCCTGGCGTGGCCTCTGCTGGGCTGCTTTCTGCTCCTAGCACCATGCAATAGACCCTTCCCAACGACCATCCAGGTTGTCCTAGTGTGGAGACCTGCTTCCCTCTGCTATTTTGTGAGTTCCACAGCTCTAGAATTTGTTCACAGCCATTTTTTACAGGTGTTTGGAGGGATTTGGGGGAGAGCTTAAGTGAGTCCCTGCTTTCTAGTCCCATCCCTTAACTTAAGCGAGTGTTTTCCCCAAGTCTCAAGCCCTGTGTTCATTCCTAAGCCTGTTCTTTAGTTATCAACCCAGATAATTCTCTATTCTTTCTCTTCAACCCCAACCCTTCTTTCCAGCTTCATTTATCTGTTTTCTTTTTTTAAAAATTTATTTATTTATTTTTTATTTAATATATTTAGTTTTCAGCATTGATTTTCACAAGAGTTTGAATTACAAATTTTCTCCCCCTTCGTACCCTCCCCTCCCCCACTCCAAGATGGCGTATATTCTCGTTGCCCTGTTCCCCAGTCAGCGCTCCCCTCTGTCACCCCACTACCCTTCCATCCCCTTTTCCCTTCCTTTCTTGTAGAGCAAGATAAATTTCTACACCCCATTGCCTGTGTATCTTATTTTCTAGTTGCATGCGAAAACTTTTTTTTTTGTTTTTGAACATCTGTTTTTAAAACTTTGAGTTCCAAATTCTCTCCCCTCTTTCCTTCCCACCTACCCTCCCTAAGAAGTCAAGCAATTCAACATAGGTCACATGCGTATCATTATGTATAACCCTTCCACTCAATACATATGTTGCTCCTTCCTAACCTATCCCCCTTTATTGAATTTTCCCCCTTGACCCTGTCCCTTTTCAAAAGTGTTTGTTTTTGATTACCTCCCCCCCATCTGCCCTCCCTTCTGTCATCCCCCCCTTTTTTATCTTCTTCCTCCTTTTTTCCTGTGGGGTAAGATACCCAATTGAGTAGGTATGGTATTCCCTCCTGAGGTCAAATCTGATGAGAGCAAGATTCACTCATTCCCCCTCACCTGCCTTCTCTTCTCTTCCTACAGAACTGCTTTTTCTTGCCACTTTTATGCGAGATAATTTACCCCATTCTATCTCTCCCTATCTCCCTCTCTCAATATATTCCTCTCTCATCCCTTAATTTGATTTTATTTTTTAAAATATCTTCCCTTCATCTTCAACTCACCCTGTGCCTGTGCGCTCTCTCTCTCTCTCTCTCTCTCTCTCCACATACATATATACATACATACACACTCACATATACATACATAAACATATATATATATTTATATATATATGTATATATACATACATACATATATATATATATACATATATATACATATATATATATATATATATATATATATGCATATTCCCTTTAGCTACCCCAATACTGAGGTCCAATGAATCATACACATCATCTTTCCATGTAGGAATGTAAACAAAACAGTTCAACTTTAGTAAGTCCCTTGCAATTTCTTTTTCTTGTTCTTTTTCTTGATTACCTTTTCATGCTTCTCTTGATTCTTGTGTTTGAAAGTCAAATTTTCTATTCAGCTGTGGTCTTTTCACTGAGAAAGCTTCAAAATCCTCTATTTTATTGAAAGTCCATATTTTGCCTTGGAGCATGATACTCAATTTTGCTGGGTAGGTGATTCTTCGTTTTAATCCTAGCTCCATTGACCTCCAGAATATTGTATTCCAAGCCCTTCGATCTCTTGATGTAGAAGCTACTAGATCTTAGGTTATTCTGATTGTGTTTCCACAATACTCAAATTGTTTCTTTCTGGCTGCTTGCAGTATTTTCTCCTTGACCTGGGAGCTCTGGAATTTGGCGACAATATTCCTAGGAGATTTCTTTTTGGGATCTATTTCAGGAGGTGATCTGTGGATTCTTTCAATTTCTATTTTGCCCTGTGGCTGTAGAATATCAGGGCAGTTCTCCTTGATAATTTCTTGAAAGATGATATCTAGGCTCTTTTTTTGATCATGGCTTTCAGGTAGTCTAATAATTTTGAAATTATCTCTCCTGGATCTATTTTCCAGGTCAGTGGTTTTTCCAATGAGATATTTCACATTGTCTTCCATTTTTTCATTCCTTTGGTTCTTTTATAATATCTTGATTTCTCATCAAGTCACTAGCTTCCACTTGCTCCAATCTGATTTTTAAGGTAGTATTTTCTTCAGTGGTCTTTTGGACCTCCTTTTCCATTTGGCTAATTCTGCCTTTCAAGGCATTCTTCCCCTCATTGGCTTTTTGGAGCTCTTTTGCCGTTTGTGTTAGTCTATTTTTTAAGGTGTTGTTTTCTTCAGTATATTTTTCAGTATTTTTTTGGGTGTCCTTTAGCAAGTCATTGACTTGTTTTTCATGGTTTTCTCGCATCCTTCTCATTTCTCTTCCCAATTTTTCCTCTACTTCTCTAATTTGCTTTTCCAAATCCTTTTTTGAGCTCTTCCATGGCCTGAGACCAGTTCATGTTTTTCTTGGAGGCTTTTGTTGTAGGCTCTTTGACTTTGTTGACTTCTTCTTGCTGTATGTTTTGGTCTTCTTTGTTATCAAAGAAAGATTCCAAAGTCTGAGACTGAATCTGGGTGCGTTTTCGCTGCCTGGCCATGTTTCCAGCCAACTTACATGACCCTTGAGTTTTTCAGCAGGGTATGACTGCTTGTAGAGTAAAGAGTTCTATGTTCCAAGCTTGGGGGGATGCTCCAGCTCTGCCACACCAGCACTCCTCCTTCCCCAAGATCCCCCAACCCGGACTGGACTTAGATCTTCAGCAGGCTCTTCACTTCTGCTCAGATCTGCCACTTAATTCCTCCCACCAGGTAGGTCTGGGGCCAGAAGCAACTGCAGCTGTAGTTCTATAGCTGTACCACCTCTGCTGCCCCTGGGGCAATGGCTGAACCGCAAACTCTATCCCCCTGTCCCCAGCCGCTTTTCCCACTAACCTTCTCTGTTGTCTTTGGTGTTTGTGGGTTGAGAAGTCTGGTAACTGCTGCAGCTCCCTGATTCAGGGTGCTAGGGCATGCTCCGCCTGGCTCCTGGTCTGGTTGGTCCATGCCGCCCATGCTGGGCTCTGCTCCACTCCGCTCCCAGCTCCCAGCTCCGTGTGGGATAGACCTCACCCAGAGACTATCCAGGCTGTCCTGGGCTGGAGCCCTGCTTCCCTCTGCTGTTTTGTGGGTTCTGGAGTTCTAGAATTGGTTCAGAGCCATTTTTTATAGGTTTTTGGAGGGACTTCGCCTGGAGGTCAAGCTAGTCCCTGCTTTCCAGCTGCCATCTTGGCTCCACCCCCCCCATTTATCTGTTTTCTAATAACTGGAATACCACCTTAAAATCCTACTGTCACCCTAAATTCAGCTAGTCTACAACTGAGCGTATTTGCATTTTTACTTACCAAGAACAAAGACCAAGAAAACTATTAAATATTCATTTTTTCGTAAAAATAATCAAATATTTGGTAATTGACCTACCTAAAAATATACAGGATCAGTTTAAGGATAGCTGTAAAACTATAATGACTGAAATGTTCATAAATGGACCAGATTAGTAAAGTAAAAATTGTAATACTCTACAAATGTATATGTAGTTTATGCATTTATGATGAGAATGCCATAAGATTCACTTATAGAACTAAATAAAATTCTAGTAAAATTTATATGGAAAAAATCAAGTACAGAAGAATATCAGAGATAAGATGAAAAAAAAAACCCAAACGTTTTTAAGCTGATAAAGCTGGAAGTTAAGGATTCAGAATATGTGATAAATTGTTTAGCAGTATTTCTGGGTACTGAGTACGTTGGGGTACAAAGAATAACAGTTGATGCTGTTTTCATTTTATTTAGGTACATAAGGAATCCCTTCTGAATTTTGTTTACAATTACATAAATTATTGGGGAGGGTCATTTTAACTATATTAATCTGAGCCAATAATATTACATAATTTAGATATTCATTTTTTCAAGGCATTCTAGTTTTTTTTTTAATTTATTTAACATATTTAGTTTTCAGCATTGATTTTCACAATAGTTTGAATTACAAATTTTCTCCCCATTTCTACCCTCCCACCCACTCCAAGATGGCGTATATTCTTGTTGCCCTGTTCCCCAGTCAGCGCTCCCCTCTGTCACCCCACTACCCTCCCATCCCCTTTTCCCTTCCTTTCTTGTAGGGCAAGATAAATTTCTACACCCCATTGTCTGTGTATCTTATTTTCTAGTTGCATGCAAAAACATTTTTGTTTGTTTTTGAACATCTGTTTTTAAAACTTTGAGTTCCAAATTCTCTCCCCTCTTCTCTTCCCACCCACCCTCCCTAAGAAGTCAAGTAATTCAACATAGGCCACCTGTGTATCATTATGTATAACCCTTCCACAATACTCATGTTGTGAAAGACTAACTATATTTTGCTCCTTCCCAACCCATCACCCTTTATTGAATTTTCTCCCTTGACCCTGTCCTCTTTCGAAAGTATTTGTTTCTGACTACCTCCACCCCCATCAGCCCTCCCCTCCATCATCCCCCCCATTTATTTTTATCTTCTTCCCTTTTCTTTCCTGTGGGGTAAGATTCCCAATTGGGTATGTATGGTATTCCCTCCTTAGGCCAAATCTGATGAGAGCAATGTTCACTCATTCCCCCCCTCATCCGCCCTCTCCCCTCCTCCCACAGAACTGCTTGCTCTTGCGTCCTTTATGCGAGATAATCCACCCCATTCTATCTCTCCTTATCTCCCTCTCTCAGTATGTTCCTCTCTCATCCCTTAATTTGATTTTATTTCTTTTAGATATCATCCCTTCATCTTCACCTCACCCTGTATCCTCTCTCTCTCTTTCTCTTTCTCTCCCTCTCTCTCTCTCCCTCTTCCCCCCCCCCCCTCTCTCTCTATATATATACATACACACACACATATATATACATATACATATACATATATACACACACATAGATATATACATACCTACACATTCACCCATATATATACATAAACATATATGTATGCATATTCCCTTCAGCTACCCTATTACTGAGGTCTCATGAATCATACTCGTCATCTTTCCATGTAGGAATGTCAACAAAACAGTTCACCTTTAGTAAGTTCCTTGCAATTTCTTTTTCTTGTTCTTTTTCTTGATTACTTTTTCATGCTTCTCTTGATTCTTATGTTTGAAAGTCAAATTTTCTATTTAGTTCTGGTCTTTTCACTGAGAAAGCTTGAAAGTCCTCTATTTTATTGAAAATCCATATTTTGCCTTGGAGCATGATACTCAATTTTGCTGGGTAGGTGATTCTAGGTTTTAATCCTAGCTCCATTGACCTCTGGAATATCGTATTCCAAGCCCTTCGATCTCTTAATGTAGAGGCTGCCAGATCTTTGGTTATTCTGATTGTGTTTCCACAATACTCAAATAGTTTCTTTCTGTCTGCTTGCAGTATTTTCTCCTTGATCTGGGGGCTCTGGAATTTGGCGACAATATTCCTAGGAGATTTCTTTTTGGGATCTATTTGAGGAGGCGATGGGTGGATTCTTTCAATTTCTATTTTGCCCTGTGGCTGTAGAATATCAGGGCAGTTCTCCTTGATAATTTCTTGAAAGATGATATCTAGGCTCTTTTTTTGATCATGGCTTTCAGGTAGTCCAATAATTTTTAAATTATCTCTCCTGGATCTATTTTCAGTGGTTTTTCCAATGAGATGGCATTCTAGTTTTAACAACCAAAAAACCATTGTATGATAAATATACATAAAATAAAAACCTGGAGGAAAGGGTTCAATATCTAATATGCTTGGGAAAGTGAGAAAGTTGACAACTTGGTAGAGAAGTTTAGACCCACATATAATGCCATATACCTCTCTGAATTTCAACAGGTGGAGTATCTTAATCTTATTTTTTTAACTATATAGAAATGGAAGAAAAGGGAAAATTTCGTTTATCTCAGTTTATAGAAGATAACTTTTTCTATTCAACAAATAGCAATTGGCAGGGACAAAAGATATGTTTGACTACATTCTTTTTTTTTTGGACTATCAAATCAGAAACAATACAGAAAAAAATAAGATTGAAAATATTTATGGCACATAAAATTGATTTAAAAACTTGACATTTAAATTGTTAGAAGGTGTTAAAAAATTTACACAGTTAACGTCCAGTGTAAAATAGGTAAAACAGCCTATGTGGTTAAGAATCACTTGAAATATGCTCAACTACACTAGTTATCAAAGAGATGTAAATTAAAATAACTGTGAGGTTCCACATCACATCCATCAAATTGGCATATTAGTTGAAAGCTAGAAATTCAGTAATGGTGAAATTTTGGGGAAACTGGTAAATTAGTTGCTGATGAAATTAGAAATATGAAATTTTTTTTGGATAATTCAGTAGTACCCAGTAAAATCACAAAAATTGTAATACCATTAGGCCCAATAATGCCAATATTAGCATTATACACTATATCTTTAAGTGTCATAAACAGGCAAAAATAAAATTAATAAATATTTTTCATAGCAAAATTATTTGTAATTACAAAAAATTACAAAGATCTAATTGTCTAACTATAAAATATTTGGGAGTCTATCTGCCAAGACAAACCCAGAGCCTATATGAACATAATTATGAAACACTTTTCATGGGAATAAAGTCAGATCTAAATAAATGGAAAAATATCAGTTGCTCATGGTCAGGCCGAGCTAATATAATAAAAATGACAATTTTACCTAAATTAATCTATTCAGTGCCATACCAATTGAACTACCAAAAATTATTTTACAGAGCTGGACAAAATAATAACAAAATTCATCTGAAAGAACAAGAGGTCTAGAATATCTAAGGTATTGATGAAAAGAAATGCTAGAGAAGGTGGCCTAGCCATACCAGATATTAAACTGTACTATAGAGCAGCAGTCATCAAAACTACCTGGTACTGGCTAAGAAACAGAGTTGTGGATCAGTGGAATAGGATAGGAACACAAGATGGAAAAGCTAACAACTATAGCAATCTACTCTTTGATGAACCCAAAGAGGCCAGCTTCTGGGCTAATAATTCACTGTTTCACAAAAACTGTTGGGAAAATTGGAAAATGGTAGGGCAGAAACTGGGCATAAACTAATATCTTACACCATATGCCAAAATAAAGTCAAAATAGGTTCATGATTTAGGAGTAAAGGCTGATACTATAAGTAATTTGGAAGAGCAAGGAATAGTTTACTTATCAGATTTATGGAAAAGAAAAGAATTCATGACCCAACAAGAGATAGAGAGCATTACAAAATGCAAAATGGATAATTTTGATTATGTTAAAGGTTTTTGTACAAAAAAAGCCAATGCAACAAAAATTAGGAGGGAAGCAGAAAATTGGGAGAAAATATTTACAGCTAGTGTCTCTGATAAAGGCCTCATTTCTAAAATATACAAGGAACTGAGCCAAATATATAGGAATACAAGTCATTCCCCAATTGAGAAATGGTCAAAGGATATGAACAGGCAGTTTTCAGAGGAAGAAATTAAAGCTATCTATAGGCATGTGAAAAAATCCTCTAAATCACTACTGATTAGAGAAATGCAAATCAAAACAACTCTTAGATACCACATCTCTCCTGTCAGATTGGCTAAAATAACAAAACAGGAAAACGATAAGTGCTGGAGAGGATGTGGGAAAATTGGAACATTGTTACATTGCTGGTGGAGTTGTGAGCTGATCCAGCCATTTTGGAGACCAATTTGGAACTATGCCCAAAGGCCTATAAAAATGTTCATACCCTTTGACCCAGCAATACCACTTCTAGGGTTGTATCCCAAAGAAATCACACAAGTGGGAAAAGGACCTATATGTACAAAAATATTTATAGCGGCTCTTTTTGTGGTAGCTAAGAATTGGAAATCAAAGGGATGCCCATCAATTGGGGAATGGCTGAACAAGCTGTGGTATATGAAGGGAATGGAATACTATTGTGCTATAAGAAATGGGGATGATACGGACTTCATAACAACCTGGAAAAACCTACATGACATAATGCTGAGTGAGCAGAGCAGAGCCAGGAGAACATTATACACAACCACAGATATGTGGATTCTGTGAGGACCAACCCTGACAGACTTCGCTCTTCTCAGCAACACAAAGTACAAAGACAACTCCAAAGGACTCACGATGGAGAATGCTATGTACATCCAGAGAAAGAACCATGAAGTATCAATGCAGATTGAGGCACACTTCATGCTAGCCTTCCCCGTCCCGCCCGCACCCTCCCCCCCCCGCTTTTTTTCTTTTTCTCTCTTTTGTTTTTATTTCTGGGTTGGTTTTTTTTGTCCTGTTTTTCTTTCGCATGATTCATTTCATTGATCACAATTCTTCTCCATAACTTGACTAATGTGTAAATTAATTCAATGCAAAGTTATACATGGAAGCTATATGGGATTCCATGCCGTCTTGAGGAGGGAGGCGGGGAAGGAGGGAAGAAAATCTGGAACTCAATGGGCTGTAAACTAAAAATAAAAAAAATTTAAAAAAGATATAAATGTCTAACAGAAATAGTTAAATAAAGATTGTATAGTTTTGTACATTAATGTGATGGAATTGTCTAGTGCAATTAAGGCCAACATAATAGGAACATGTAGGAACAGACTTTTATGAAATAATGCAAATTTTTAAAAAGCAGAAGGAATGAGTAAAAAAGTCATCTTTAGGTGCTTGTTATGGTGTTAGGCATTGTATTAAGAGCTGAGGATACAAAGATTTTAAAAGAGATAGTCTTTTTCTAATTTCGTTCTAAGCGGGAAGGTAACACATTACAGGGATAGGTAACCAAGGAGGAGAGTTTTGTGCTGGCAAAAGGGCAGGGAGGAATAGACAGTTTCACTCAGTAGCATTGGGAAGCCAAAGAGGAGTGAATTAACTTTTCCAAGGAGTGGGTCATTGTAGCAACAACCTGCTAGCAGCTGCTATACGGGTGTAAGAGCCATCAACAACCAGCACACAGAAAGGTTCCAACAAAGGTTCTTTGATCTGCTTTTCTAAGGAAAGCAAATTTAAGGGGTTAACAATCTCACTTTAATCACACACACACACACACACACACACACACACACACACACACACACCCCTCCCTTAGTTCAGGAGGAAAAGCCAGCAACCTGAACTTCAGAGAAAATACAAACAAATTAGAAACATACATTACAAACAGACCAAATCACAATTCATACTTACCAAAGAACCAATGGGTCTGGGCTAGCAAAGCCAGGGGGCAGTCACAACGGCTTGCCCAGAGTCCCACACCACTCTTCCAGTAACTGAGAGCCCCCAGAACAAACATCTGGGTTTCTTCAAAGTCGGGGGCCTCTTAACAATGGCTTGCCCAGAGTCACATGCCACTCTTCCAGTGAGTGAGAGCCCCAGACAAAATGCTAACCTTTGAGTTTTTATACCCTGTCCAGGGCCTGAAGGATTCACACCTAATCAGCAAAAGGTTGTGAGCCTGGGGTTTAGCATTTAGTTAGCAAAAGGGTGTGGGCCTGGGGCTTTGCACTTAGTAAGGCTTAATCAAAGCCATTTGATTACTTTAGCATTTCTAAAAGAGAAAACAGTAAAAAAAAAAAAAGTCCTGCCTTAATTACCAATAGAGTCATGGATCCAAGAACTCCCCAGTGTGGAGATCCTGGTCTGAAGTTTAGTGGATGCTACAGGTCCAGATGAAGAAGAACAGCTAAGTGGCTACTGACAGAAAGCTGCAGTACAGTCTGATGACCATGATTGGTTTTGTATACTGACTAGTCATCGAGGTTATGGTAGATACCAGTCCAATCCTGTTCCGTCCTTAACTCTGTTCACTGATATGTTTCACTCCAGCCCTTCCTTGGATGCATTTACTCAGCAGCAGCAAAAAACTGGCTGCCTGGACCACTGGCATTCTTCCATCTCCCCCTCTGTTCTTGGCCAAGTAGAATGGAGTAGAATGGCTAGACACCCATTTCTCTTACCAGAAATTTCCCTAGAGTAGCAGGCTAATAGGGCATCTTGCCACTTCTTCCTTCTGGTCTTCTTCCTCATCCTTCTTACATCTACCTTCCTAGTCCAAAACAAATATAATTTATATTTAATTAGATCCATATAAAAGTGGAAATGAGGAGCTGGGTATGAGGGCACAGACCTATAATCTCTGCTACTAGGGAGACTGAGGCACTTGAGCTCTTAGTTCTAAGGTGAAGAATGGCTGAACTGATCAGATTTCTACACTAAGTCTGACACTAAGATGATAAGTTTTGGAGGGAAGGGTTGGGTGGGTGCTGAGGTGCACCAAGATGCAAAAGGAGGGGCAAACTAGCCCAGGTGAGAAAAGAACAGGTCAAAACTCCTGGACCAATGGGATTGGGCTCTTGCACTTCAGCCTGAGAAAGGATGGAGACACATAGTTTATGCATTTGCTTTTTTCTTTTCTTAAAAAAAACCAAACAATTGTGATTAAGGCTCCGGATTGCCTATAAAGTTGTACTTTGTACATTGAAATTAAGCCGAAATAACGATGAAGTAAATTAAATATTTTTGAAATGTTGGACAAAACTTAGTGGACATTTTACTACTACTTTAATCATAGCGATTTTCCATCCCAAACCTAAACAGGTTAGGATGAAAACTGCTGAAGAGTCCTATTTACCTCACTGACAAATGGTCTGAAGACAGCCAAATGTGGCTAGGAAATAACATTAATGTTGCTTGTGTCTTTAATGTGAATAATAACTGATCCTTCTCTTTGGTGAGACCACTCATTTTTGCTTTCCTAAGTTCTACAAGACTAATGCTTAATATTAAGTTGATGAAATGACTTTACCAACTTTCTAGTTCTCTTTTTCCCAAGATGTACTTTCACAACATGAGTATGATGGAAGGGTTTTACATGTGTGGCCTATGTTGAATTGCTTGCCTTCTTAGGGAGGGTGGGTGGGGAGGGAAGAGGGGAGAGAATTTGGAACTCCAAGTTTTTAAAGCAGGTGTTCAAAAAAAGTAAGTGAAAAGGGGATGGGGGGAGTGGGGTGACAGAAGGGAGGGCTGACTGGGGAACAGGGAAATCAGAATATATGGCATCTTGGAGGGGGGGAGGGTAGAAATGGGGAGAAAATTTGTAATTAAAAATCTTGTGGAAATCAATGCTGAAAACTAAAAATATTAAATAAATAATAAAAAAGAAAAAAAAAGAAAAAGCAAAGGAAAAAATGGAAGCCTGCATCTGCAGAGAATTAAATCAAAGAATCATATCCTATATTTGTAACATATGGATTCTCCTTCCCCCCCCAAAAAAACTTCATGATTTTCACCCCAGAGGTGGTTTCTGATTTGTGTTAGTGGTACCATTGTTTTCCCACTCATCTTGGTCGGAAATCTTGGAGTGTCTGTTGAACCAGACGTTGGGGGTAGGAAATGCAACAAGAGAGATGGACTTGTAGTAGACAGGAGAATTTCCAAAAGTAACTACAACCAAAAAAATATGGCAGTTCAAATGGATGTCCGTTTTCTACCAAAAAATAAACACCCCAAACTGAAATTTCCAGACCTCATGATCAAATTTTCAGCATGTTTGTTTTCTAAACAAATCTTGAATTTTATTTAACAAATGGCATTGATATAGATGATGTATGTTCTCATTAAGAGCCACATTGCTAAGACCTTACCCACCTCCTTCCCTTTCCCTAGAACTTTTTTTTCAAAAGAATTTTTTACTTTGCAAAATCATAGGCCCCAAAGCTATAACTTCTATGCCAAAATTGGAGAAAAGATAATTATCTTCATTTCTTTTTAGGTTCAAGGACTGTGTGGCCAGATGAAACAGTGGGACCATTTGGGCCCCAGGATCAAAGATTTCAGCTCTCTGGGAACATAGGTTTTGACTGTCACCTCAGTGGGACAGCTTTGCAGAAGGAAAGTCCAATTCATAAAACTTTGCCTGATATCCTAGCAGAGCCATTATCAAGTGAAAGGCATGAATTTGTGATGGCACAGTATATAAGTGAATTTGAGGTAAGAATTGTTATTGTCTAGTAAAAAAGTGTAAAAATCTTATGAAATTATTTCAACCATTACAAATTGATAATTAAACTGTAATTTATCCTAGGTTGTTGCCTGAGGCTCTCCAGTTAAGTGACTTACATGTAGTCAAAAAGCTAGCATGTGTCAGGCAAGTCCTGAAAGGCCAGTCTTCCTGACCCCAAGGCCAGCCCTCTAGTAGCTAGCTAGCTATTCTGTCACGCTGCCTCTCAAGATTTGATATTTCCTAGAAATTCTCACGTATTGTTAATAAGGAAGGAGGTGTGCTGTACTAAAAACGTTTACCTTTGTCTGAGCTTATAGTTTGTTTATACTGTAGGTTCTGCTGCTGCCTTCCCTTTCAAAATTACTTCATTTGTTTTATATATGTTTTATATGTGTGTGAATTGGCTTAACTGTAAGAATGCCAACTATTTGAGGGGAGAGGCTATTTGACTTCTTAGCTTTGTATCCCAACATGTAAAACAGTACCTGGCTGTATTAGCAAGGCAATAATCACAATATGGATGATAATTGCCAATATGCCTATGTGGTTCCACATTGTAAAATATAAGAGACTCTCCACACAGAAGGCAGAAGAAGGAAACCATTTATTCAGACACCAGAGGACCAAATACTAAAACCAGTGAGCCCAATCCATCACAGCAGTGAAGAATTCAATACACAATATCACAGCAGAGAACCACCCCATCTGAAACACAGCTGAAAAGTACCTCTGAAACCTGTTTATCTTCAAATACAATTGAAAAAGGAAATAGGCCAAGCAAGCAGGAAAAGTATTGTATTCATTTCCATACAATGTACAGTGATCTATAGGAAGAAGTGCCAGCACTTTGAGTGGAGTCCCATAGAGAAATAATGAGCATATGGGAATATGAAAAGCTGTTAAAGGGAATGGATTTTTTTTGAGTGTTTCAGGCTTCTACCTTTGAAATGTATTTTACCCATACATCTGTCTGTAGGATGAAAGCTTAAAGACATTAACATAACATTCTCAGTTTGCATAATTGCCCTTCAGATGTCTCTGGGAGAGAGTCCAGAAAGATTACACTGTATCAACTTAATCCTCTTGATTGTTATGTGTTGCAAAGCAAAAATTTAAAAAAAAATTATAGGGCTGAAAAGTCTTTTCAATAGATTCAAACTACTTATTCCCACACCATAACAAAGCACTTTTTGGTTAGGGTTCTAACATTTATTTCTAAATACTCTAGAAAGGTACTACATCTTGTGCATTTTCCCTTTATTCCTCATAATGAACAGACCTTTATTGATTTTTTTCCCTCAGGTTACATATTATAGAATTTTAGTATTAATGCCAAAGTAATAAGAGATTGGCTTTTTGTTGTGTTTTTACGCCTTTTATCTAACAGGTATTTTAAAAATATTGTTATCTTTTCTTATCTCACGTTTATTTCTAAGTATATCCCTTCCCTCTCCTCTGCTCAAAGACCCATCCTTTATTACAAGAAACAGAAAGGGAAAGGAAGTTCAACAAAATTAATAACCAAATTTGACAGCATACACAATCATATACTCATGGTACCTACCTCTGCAAAGAATCTGGAAGGGAGGTGCATTTTCCTCATTTTTTTTCTCAGACCAGATTTTATCTTATAATTATGCAGTATTTGGTTTCTTTTTTGTTCAATTTTATTTACATTGTTTTCATTTTTTGCTTCTGCTTACTTCACTCGATATCAGTTCATGTAAGTCTGCCAATGCCTGTCTAAATTCTTCATATTCATTGTTTCTCACAACATAGTAATGGTCCATTATTATATTGATGCACCACACTTTGGTTAACCATTCCCCAGCTGATGGGCATTTACTTTGTTTTCAGTTCTCTGCTACCACAAAAAGTTCTGATGTAAATATTTTTATACGTATATGTATCTGAGTAGGTGTGATTTACAACATATATATTCACATATGATTACATATATGTATGTCATTTATGTCTTTGACGTTCTTGAGGCATATGACTAGCTAGTATGGAATCTTTGGGTCATAAGGTATGGATATTTTAGTCACTTTTTTCACATAATTCCAAATTATTTTGCTGAATGTATAGACTGAAAATTAATTCTAAATAGAATTTTATTTTAAATTCACTATGACGAATCTCCAAATCATACCTAAAATCCCTTTGGCCTCTCAAATTAGGGAGCAAACTCCCAGTGAGAAACTCTTCATTTTAATAGAGTAGAAAATTATTTTAATTTTTTTAAAGACAAAAGGGAAGATGAAGGCTTCTCATATGGGCAAAACTGGTATGAGTTGGAAGCAATATCTTAGTGTGTTAAGGATTTAAGAGAAGGGTGGGAAAGTAAAACTTTTTTCTTACTTGATCAGAATGTGGTAATATACAGAGAATGTTTGGTCGACAGGTAATACTTTTTGTTTGACCAACTAAGTTATTCATTCCTTAGTACATAATGATACCTTTGGGCCTTAAATTGTATGTATCTCTTTGTCAAGTACTTGATAATTATTTATATCATCTGTCATCTCGCACAAGAATCCTATGTTTGTTAATACTGTCCTTGTTTTACATAAAAGACAAATAGTGAAATGTTATAAGATGGTTTCACAATTGTCACTGCAACATAATTCTGAAGTTTTGATCTATTTCTTAACCTGTTGTATGTTCTGTTTGTATGAAATCAGATCTTGGAAATAAATATCACTACCACATTTACATATGTGAGACTCTTTTTTCTTCATTCATCTCTCAGTAGAAGAAATATTTGAATTTGACAGAATCTATGTTATAAAAATAACTTTAATTGTTCATGCCTCCACCCCTATGTGATTAGAGCCTGTATTTATATTATTTGTGTGTGTGTCTATTTATGTGTGTATATATATGTGTGTCTATACATATATGCGTAGACACACACATACATGTGTCTGTGTCCCTACATATAAACATACACACACACACACACACGCACACACACACACACACATATATATAGATCAGGCTAACTAGAGACAACTCAGTAAGAAGACAGGTTACTTGAAATGCAGATTTGACCTTCTTATATTGTTTTGTCCTCCTTAGGGCAGTGATGCACCTGTTGAACAACAGGAAATTAACAGGGCACAAAGTTATTTTGAAAATGCCAAAGTAGAATGTGTTATACAAACACGTCCAGAGCTACTTCGAAGAGGTACAGTATGTTTTAAAAAAACATAGCACTGATAACCAGATAATACAGGTAATTTTCTTACTATTGAAGAATGCTCTCTAGTGGTGGCAATGTTTAAATCTCAGTGTTTTAATACATTTTTGACATTTGAGTGCTTTTACCTTGGCCATAGCAAGCACTTTGTAACATACTACCCCATAGTGACATTCCTTAAGGAGGAATTTAGTTTTGTCACTTTTCTTGCTGTCCTTTTTTTTTTCTACTCCACTTTGGAGTAGAAAATTGACTGTGCTGCTAAGTTACAGTAAACATTAATTAACAGTTTGATTGTTATTAATAATTAACAGTTCACCCACTACATGCATTATGCTAAGCACTAAGATGTAACATCAGCCTCTGTCCTCAAAGAACTTGCCTTCTACTGAATGTGTGTTTTTATGAACCCTTGAAGTGATTCTCAAATACTTCAGGTTGGTGAACTGGAATACCAGTAGGACTCAGGAGACCTGCTTTCCAGTCCTGACCCTGAGCCTTAGCAGATAATGTGAATTTAAGCAAACCTTTTTGGGCCCTTATTTCATCAGCAGTAGTAGATGAATTGCCTGTGATTTCACTTAGTCCTTGTGTATGAGTGTTTGTCAACAGAATTAGGGAAGAGATTTAATCTCTTATTAGAAAGTAATTTGGAAGTAAATTTAGAAGTTTTAAGTTCATCTTAGGACACCAAAATGTATTCCTCTTTGTCAGAAATTGTTTGCATCTTTTAAAGTAATTGGGATTATTTGGGTTTCATTTTCTGTTCTTATGTACAAAGTACCTTGCAGAAATTACTGTAGTCTTTTCTTTAAAAAAAAAAAGATAGTACAGGAATGTATTTCTTCCCTAAATACCTTGCTCACATCCTGACCAAGCTCTACCAAGGTAATAATGCTGGAATTTCTATGTAGCCCTCTTTAAATACTTTTAAAAAATTTTAAAAATTTTATTTACATCTTAATGGAGGACCTGCATTAGTTGCTATGGCTCCACAAAATTGGTCATTTTGTGATGAACCTCTTCAAACTTCAGCTAAACTTTCCCTCAGACAATCTGCCATTGGGCCTGTCCTTAAAGTCCTTCCAGCTCAGCAGGCCATGCTAGAATTTGTTTTATCAACATAGCCTTCAAAAGTCAGGGTCACTTCTATTGTCTTGATGAAGCATTTTAATATGACCTTGGTGGAAGTTTTTCTGATCTATAAAGAATAAGGAAGAACCCGGGTTTTCAATTTAAAATTCCAATCTATTTCTTAGCAATCTGAAGAAGAAATAAAAGCAATAATAACTATCATTATTATCATCATTATTAAGAAGCTGCAATGTCTAGTAGACAAAGTGCTGGACTCAAGAGTTAGGAGAGACCTAATTTCAAAAATCTATTTGGGATAATATTTGTAATACTTACTTTACATTTTTAAAATAATTTGAGTCAGGTTACATAAATAGCTTATTAAATAAATATAATAATGGCAACCCATTTGAGTTAAATAATTTTAATAATGGATGTTCAAATTCTTTGACACTATAAGGTACCTTACTTTTGGAGTTGAATGAGGAGATAAGAGTGAAATTATAACCTATATCTGCATGGAATGTTGATTTTATTCTCCCACTAGATTTTGAATTAGTGATTCCAGAAGTGAATTCTGGTAAATTAGTGGTACTAACTGTAACATGGAAATCCAAAAATAATATGGCCATGTGGAGTGAGGAGGTTGGAAATAAAGAGAAATGCTGTTAGAGAAGGTATGTACACCTGATAATTCTTACCTTTTTTTCCCTTGGAGTGGATGCAATGGATTTGTAATGTCATTGGCTCTATTATGTGGAAACTCTTCTCCATTAATGTGATTTGCCTGGGATATTGAAATGTTAAACTAGCTTTCTCATGGACAGAAAGCTAGAACTTGTCAGATGCAGGATTGCATCCCAGCAAGGCCGGCCTGCTATCTATCCACTTTGCCACACTGCTTCTCCTCTTGCCTTCTTTCTCCTTTCCATGTACTGATCTATCAAAATGTTTTTACTTTTAAAATTATGACCTTTACTTAAGTCCATTTACAACGATCATAGCTAACATTTATATTGCCCTTTATGGTTTAGAAAACACTTTACACCTCACAATTACCCTGTCCAGTGGGTGGTATTGTAATTATGCCCATTTTAGAGATGGAAAAATTGAGTTTCAAAGAAGCAGCCTGACCAGGACTACAGAGATACAATGTATGAGGAGCAAGACCCTCGGTCTCCTGACTCTTAAGTCCACCTCTCTTTTCACTGCACCATTCTGCCTCATGTTTGTTATAGTCCACTGTTATATAGTAGGAGGACTTGAAATCAGAAGGCATGCATTCTTTGTGTGCAGAGTGGGTACTATCAGTATTTTAAAAGAAGTAACCATGCAACCTTTGCTCTCAACAAACATGAACAAAATAATGATAATAGGTGATATTTTTATAGCCCTTTAAAGTTTACAAAGTGCTTTACATTCTATCTTTTGATCTTCATACCAACCCTAAGTACTATCTGTATCATTCCCATTTTATAGATGAAGAATGAGGATAAGAGGCAGTTTGGATGGAAGGTGCCAATCTGGTAGACCTGCACTGTGCGCTGACTCTGACACAGTACTATGGCTGTAAGCCACAATATCTCAGTGCTCTAGGTCAGTGGTTGTTTCAACAATCCACCTAGCAGCTGTTGTGGGGGTGAAAGGCCGACAAGCCCAACAACAAGCATGCTGCCAGCACGCTGCAAAAGCCCAAGTTCTTTTGATCTGCCTTACTAAGGAAAGCAACGTTAAGGAGTTAACAAGCTTACTTTAATCCGGTATACAAATACATTCACTTAGTTCAGGGGAAAAAAGCCAGCACCCTGAACTTCAGAGCAAAATACAAACAAATTACAAACATCAACAGACAGACCTTGCCTGTTTCAAATCCCAATACATAGTTACCAGAGTTTAACGTAGTCCTGGCATCCGCGTTTACCAGCTGGAGGGCTCTTAGCTACAGCTGCTTGGAGTCTCCACATCAGCACACCACCAAGAGTGAGAACCCTAAGCAAATGGCTCTGTCTTCCCTTTTTTATAGTTTCAGGCGTCATCAAACATCATTTGAGCACCCAGAGCTTAGGCTCCTATGATTGGCTCTGGAGTTAGCACCTCCCCTTAGGATCCTGAGAGCTTCACACCCACATAGGCTTAGCACCTAGTAATTATGGGTTTGGGGCAAACTTAGGAGCAAAGATCAAACCAGGCCTCCCTTAGTTAGCCCCACCTGGGGCACCTCCTTAGTTACCAATTCACATCCACACAGGTTTAGCACCTAATAGGGGTTTGGGCCTGGGGCTTAGCACCTAGTAAGGCTCAAAAACACTTAATTAATAATTTTAAAACAGTAATAAAGTCCCAACTTAATTGATATTACACTGGTGTCAAACACAAAAAGAAATGGGGACCACTAAACCCCATCTAAGGATCCCTGCAGGTGCGTGTTAACTTAGAAAACTGCATATTTGTATTATGTGTGTTCTGTTGTATTTTTATTTCATTAATTTTTTTTCCAGTTTGCATATTAATCTGGTTCTGGATGCACTTGGAAGTTCTGTGAGCCACATATTTGAATACCTCTGCCTTAGGCATTTCTTTTAAGACTATTAAGTTATGAATGGGTTGCTGAAGTCCATAAGTGCAGAGGCCCTGGGCTCAAATCCTTCCTCTGTTATTTCAGATTTGTGTGATTCAGTCCTAACTCAGACACAGCACTGTTTTGCTGCTCCCATCCATCTTGGTGCCAAATTCCTTTCCCCTTTCCCTTCTTTCTACCTCTGTCTCTGAGAACAAAATCTGCACCACAGTACCAATCCTGGAAAGTCAGTCTGTCAGTTTCACTGAATCTCCACTCAGCTATCCTTGTCACATACCTGACACATACCCTCACCATCCTTCACCCCCCAAACTTGGCCACCATTCTCCTACATCGTACTGCATTCTCCTGTTGAATGCAAGTACTTTAAGGCCAGAGACTATCGTTTTGCATTGGTTTCATCCCCAGTGCCTGCCCAATGGGAAGTGCTTAGTAAATGCTTTTTCATTCATTCATTCATTCATTCATTCCTAACTGTTTAGTGGAATCTAATGGCAAAGACATGCAACTATGCTAACATACTGTACTTCACAGCAACTGAAACTGTTTGTAAGATTATTTATTGTTGAATTCCCTCTTTACAGAATAAACAACACCCAGGGGTTTACGTATTACAGTATATATAGAGAGTGCATCTAAGTTACTGTCCAGTGGAGGGTTTCTTGTCATACACGATGTACAGTTAAATTAAATCTAATCTGTTCCAGCAGATGTCAGTGTCTACTGCTTGATTACCAGTTGTACTTTAGTTGGTATCTTCTCTGAGATGTTGTGATTTCAATTTATCCATTTAAAAGCTCTGTGTACATCATTGTTTTCTGCTATGGTTCTTTTGTTGTTAATATCACCACAAAGAAATTAAAATATATCTAAAGTCTTCATTTAGTTGTTGTCTCTAGCTTTGTTCATAATTGTGAGTACTAATCGTTTGGAGTATTCAGAAAGGACAAAATGTTTTTATGACTGTCATTACCAAATAGTGTAAAGATTACAACAGAAAATAGCAAGGTAGCTTCAGTCATCAAAATTGCCTAAAGGGTTGTGCATGTATGCGTGTGTATGCTCTGTATTTGAATCATTTTGCACTTTTGTGGTTTTTAGTATTCTAATCCAGTCTAATTATCTGTTGCAATCTCTCTGTCAAACAGCTTTTTCTGTTAGAGCCATTCTAAGGATGTTAGAATATTAAATATAACCTTGAAAGTGAAAGCGTTATAGTTATATAGTGTCAAGTTCATGACAGATTGAGTTGTTAATTTCTCAAGTAGAAATATGCTCAAGGAAATTGAGAGAATTTTTTTTTGGTTAAAAATGATGAACCTTATTTTCAGGCAAAATCATGTTCACAATAAATAAGCCTAAGTTTTACTTTGCTTTTTCATTGCTTTAAGGTAATTATTGTATCAAAGAGTCAGACTTTACTGACTTAAGATTGCATTCCTATCTGTAGTGCTCTATTTGATAATTTTTACTGTCCAATAGAGAAGAAATAGTGATAGCTAGAGTATTTCTCACGTCTTTTCTCTTACAAAAATTGTAAATCTAATCTTAGTGTTTAATGGCAAAAATAAGTTCTTTTTCATGTGTGGAGAATAATCTAGAATTTTAGTTGAAAGTGACTTCAGAGGTTGAGTACTGACCAAGAATCCCCTCTACAGAATCTACAAATGGTCATTCTACCTCCATTTAAAAAGACTACTAGTGATGCGCACCTTACTACCTATAAAACAGCTCATTATACCTTTAGAATTTGCTGAGAGATGGCTAGCGTTAGTAAGGTATGCATTCTAGATCAGAGTTGTCGAATACATGGCCCACAGCACTCCCCATTGCAGCCCAAACCAGATTAAAATACAATTGGCAAATATTGAACAATAAAAAATAAAATACAGTGAAACATGGATAATATTACATTTTAAAATGTCAATATGTGGCCTGTAGCGATCCTTATGTGTATGGTTTGGTAGTCCCCATTTTCAGTTTCAGCTTGCCACCAATATTCTAGGTAGTGGGAACTAGAGGTGATAAGAATATTCAGTACGTCCTGAAACCTAGGTTAAGGCTTATCAAAATGGTTATTTTGCCTATGTACTGGTAATTGTGCAGTATTTTTAACTGCAGTGGGAACCCACTATGTGAATACATGATTTCACTTTTTTTCCAACATAAATTGGGAAATGCTAATGAAAACACGATGCAATGCATGAGCATCAGAGTTTTCAGTTTTTTAAAAAAGAATTTGGGAATAGTGAACTTTTAAAAGATAGTGTATTTTAAGTTTTTGCAAAATGAAATTTCAACAGAATCAAATTAAAATTTACTATAAAACTTTTTAAAAATTATGATATTTTATTAACATCTTCCTACCCCTACACCCCCGTTTATCCTTTAATTGTCTTTGTGGGTTCACCTCTATATTTGTGTGTATTTTTGTATATACTTTCCTTTTTATCTAGTCATAGGGTTTATACAGCTAAAGCTGGAAAAGACCTCAAAGGCCATCTTGTTCCAAACCCCTTTATATTAGAGAGGAGGAAACTGAGGCCACAGGAAGTTAAGTGATTTGCCCATAGTCACAAACATAGCTAGCTTCAAAGGCAAGACATGAACCCAGGTCCTAACTTCAGAGAAAGTGCATTTGCCATTACATATACTGTCTATACAGTCTGCTTATCGAGCTACTCAAATCAGTTGCTAAGTCTTCTTGTTTTTCCCTCCATAACATCTTTCTGATAACCATCATCCACTCCTAATTGAGGCTTTTAACCTTTGCAGTGATTCGCATCTGACTCTTAATTGGGCTTCTGGTTTCTCAGATGTCCCCCTATACAGTCGTCAGAATAATCTTCTTAAAGTATAGGTCTGACCTCACTCTCCTCAAAAGCTTTCAGTTTCTATTATCTTGGGCACTTAAATCTGGCTCCAGCCTGCCTTTCCAGATGATTTCACCTTACTTCCCTTACCAGCTAGGTGGCTCAGTGATTGAGAGTGCCCCATCTAGAGTTAAGAAGACCTGACTTCAAACACCTGACCTCAGACATTTCCCAGCTATGTGACACTGAGCAAGTCACTTAATCTCTGTTTGCTCCAGTTTCCTCATCTGTAAAATGGAGATCAGAATCTCACCTACCTCCCATGAGAGAATAATTATAAAGCCCTTAACACAGTGTCTGGCACATGGTAAGCACTATATAAATGTTTTTATTGTTGTTGTTATACTCTGTATTCCAGCCAAACTGATCAATATGCTTTTTTTCCTCAACATTTCCCACCTCCAAGCCTTTGCACAGGCTGTCTCCATACTTGGAATGCTTGCCCTCCTACCTCTCATCCTTATCTTTCTTCAAATTTCAACTCTGGTTCCACCTACCCTTTCCTGATTTCTCCTCCCTTAATAATTAATGTTCTCATTTCCAAATTTCAATCGAAGCCTTACTCTGCTTTGTTTTATCCTTTAGATAAAAGGTAGATAGTCCTTTTGAAATAAAGGACTTGTTTGGTTTTTGTTTTTTGGATCCCTGGCCCTTAGCACAGTGCCCTGCAGCTAACTGCTAAGTTGATTGAATGTATGCCTACTTCTCTGAATTATCATGTTCCAATATATTTCATATACAACAAATTATTCAGTCTTCCTCAATTGTCAGGTGTAGAGAGCTTTTTTTTGTAATGACAAATAACATTGCTAAAAATATCTTAGAACAACTTTTTTTCTTTTGGGTAATGATCTCAAGATTATGCAGAAAAATAAAGGATTTTTCCATAAGAAATTCCGTAGTTAGTTGTAACCTAAGTTATTGAGTATTGAGAGTCCTTCTGTATTTAGTCAGTGATTTTAATATGAAATCTGAGTTTCACATCTCCAGCTATACATAGCAAGTAGGTCAAACAAGATTTATGTTTATTTTGCTTTGGAAATTGAAGTGAATGGCCTATAGTTTTGGTGAAAGTATGGCATATCAATTTACTGGTTTGTACCCAATTGTAATCTACCAAAAATGATCATTAATTAAAAACTGACCCAGATCAACCTACCTGGGTCAAATGAATCTTTGTTTTCAGTTTAACCTATTTACCCACTGGTTGATTCCTAGATTCTTCAGCATAATTCACAAATACTGAACTACACTCTACAGAATGTCAAAACTTTAGAGTTAGATATCATGTTAGGGCAACTTATCACCCTGCAAAAACTAATAAAAATAATACCTCTTAATTCCAGGGGCAGGAGGAAGCCTAGATTTTGAGCTCAGTATAAAATACATTCAGAAGAAACAGTATTCGATGTTGTCTCATCTTCTGTAATAGCAGGGTGTTTTTTTTTATTTTAGGTGTTTTATGATATCAATATTTGATTTCTCCTGTTTATTTTAGAATAGCTGTTTAGTAAACCTTTGACCATCACATGAGCACAAAATATTATTAAGCATGTGACACTCCACTCTTTCTCAGTTTCTTAACAGTAGCAAAATATACCGTTCATGCCTCCATTTAATTCAACTTTGACATTTGGAGTGACGCAAACTTTCTAACGTTTTAGTCTCAAAACGTTAATGGTATGGCTAAATCACCCAAAGTATGAGGTTAAGTTACAGCACAAAATGAACTGGGATTGTGTTTATTGTAGAGTAAGTCATTTTAATGAGATGCGAGTAGTACCCACTGCACAGCAATTAACTCTTCTGGGATTACTGGGTTCTGTTTAATTTCCTGGAAAAGGCAATTTATCTTAGACGAGCATAATTGTTAGTTTAATTTCCATGTTCCTCATAGAATCAAATTTAGTTAAACACAAAGAGAAATTTTCCCAGCACTTTGCTCAAATTAGTTCAAAGAATTTTATATCAGTTTAATCCCATTGATAACCTTGGGTGCGAAAAGCCAAGCAAACGTTGGCACAAAAATAAAACATTTAGTGAGTGTGTGACCTCCAATAAGTCATTTCTCTGGGCTTTAGCTTTCTCATCTGTAAGATAAGGGAATTGGACCGAATGCTTTTTGAGGTCTCTTCTGGCTCTAGTACTCTGATTCTTCAACGAAAGTGGCAGAGTATAGTGGACATGAAGTGAGGTTCAAGTCCCAAGCTCTGCCACAAATTTGCCTTGTAACTTTCAATAAGTCACTATCTCCTGGGCCTCAACTATAAATGAGAAATTTGGACTACATAATTATGATTTGCATAATATCAAAGTCAACTAGGGAAACCTAATTTGGTACTATCAATACTTTTCCAGCACTTTTCCAACTTCATGTTGAGCATTTACACAGTTGTGGCTCAGTGATACATGGACCACCTGTACCACCTACCTGACAGCTCCTGACCACTTTTTTTTAAGACTTTCCTGTTCTTTTCCTTTTTAAATTTTTCTTCTTTTTGTTTTTAAATTTATATTAAACTTAAGTACAAAATAAAGAAAAAATTTCCATGTACACAGCAAAACATAAGAGAGGATTCAATATAAAGCAAATTTCCATTTGGCTTCTCAATTTCCTAGTGAACCAAGAGAAATAGACTCACCTTCTGGAAATGGTGGGGACAGGTGAACTCCCTCCCACAATCCCTTAACTTTGCTGAATTCTTTTTCTCATTTTCCTCGGAGCTCATCTTCTGCATGCCTTCATCATTGCCACGCTCCCTGAATTGGTGCTGCCTCCTAGATATTGTTCCTTCCTGATGGCCAGCATTCTACCCTTCCTCTAATCACTGGGTCCTGCTGTGTTTTTGATCTCTGCACACCAGCACTTCCTCTGGAAGGCCTCTTCATGAGGCCTGCTCAGCCATTTCCTCTGCTACTCCTGCATGACTTGACCCTCTTTTGGTGTCTTTTCCTTTTCCTCAACTGCACTTCATACCTAGGCCCCAAAATCCAAAGGCCTCATGCCAAAACTTGTCAGGCACCTGCCTTACACAGAACACCAAAATCCTCCCCTTGACCCCTCACTTCCCCTTGGCATCCACTTTTCTACTTCAGCAGTGGCTGCTCCTAGGATGAGCTCCACAGGAGCCTGACTGTCAATGCTGCTGCCTGTCATGCTGAATGTCCTTTCTCAGCCTAGTGTTGGACCTAGGCCCAAAGGGGTTGACTGCGTCTGCCTTTTTTGCAGCAGGCACTAAACCCTTTCCTAGGCCAGAAAAGGACTTCAGTAGGCCATGGCATGATGACCCAAGTCACCAAAGCTTTCGATCTTACAGTCAATGATACCACAAGTCATGTGACTGGGACTTTGCAGCTTTTCTAACTCTTTCTTCTGTTTCCAGGGGAAGGAGAGAACCAGCATTTCCTTGTGTCCTGAAGACACAAATGAGGCAGATTTCTCATCTGAGACCCCCATTTAGTATATGACACAGTGGGTGACCTTTTGTGGATGACCATTTTGCCTGGGACAATGGCTTCTCAATTTCACCAAGAGAAATAGACTCACCTTTTGGAAATGGTGGGGAGAGGGGAACTCCCTCTCAATACACAAAAGTGAAAAGGAAGGATGGAATTGGCTGTGGGAGGAAAGAGGATGGTGTGGTCAGTGAGAATCAGATAGAATTTCCCACGGCTTGGCCCCTACCTTCATTCCTCCTCTTTCCCACTGCTTAGCCCCACAGCCCGGTCTCTTCATTCCCACTGCTTGGCCTCAACATGGGGCCTCCTCGATCCCAGTGATTTGCCCCCACCCTCAGGGTGACTTGTTCCCACTGCTTGGCCACCACTTCAGGCCTCCTTAGTGCCACTGCATGTCTCCCAACTCCATGTCTCCTCGTTCCCACTGCTGGGCCCACTTTTTAGCTCCAACCGTCAGGGCTCCTTGTTTACACTGCTTGGCCACAGCATCAGGCATCATCATTCCCTAAGCTTGGCCCCTCTGCTTAAACCCAACCATCAAAGCTCCTCATTCCCAGTCCTTATCCTGCAACATCAAGGCTCTTCATTCCCACTACTGGCCCCACCATCAGACCTCCTGGTTCCCGGTGCTTGAACTCACTTCTTAGCCCCCACCAGCAGGGATTTTTGTTTCCACTGCTTACCTCCCACCTCAGGTATCCTAGTTTCTACTGCTTGGCCCCATCATCGCGCCTCCACTGCTTAACACTCACCATCAGGGCTCCTCATTCCCAGTGCTTTGCCCCACCATCAGGCCTCATAATTTCCTGTGCTTGGCCCCACTCCTTAGCCCCCACCATCAGGGTTCCTCTTTCCCACTGCTTACCCCCCACAATCAGGGCTCCTCATTCTCACTGCTTAGCCACACCATGGGGCCTCCTGTTCCCTCTGCTTAGCTACCACCATCAGGTCTCCATGTTCCCACTGCTTGGCCCCACTATTTGGCCCCTACCATCAGGGTTCCTCATTGCCACTGCTTACACTGCACCATCAGGCTTCATCGTTCCCTGTGCTTGGCCCCAATCCTTAGCCCCCAACATCAGGACTCCTCTTTCCCACTGCTTAGCCCCACCATCCCTCCTCCCCATCCCCCCTGCTTGGCCTCACCATGAGGCCACCTCGTTCCCACTGCTTGTCCACCATGATCAGGGCTCCCCAGTACCACTGCTTGGCCCCCAACATGAGGTCTCCTTGTTCCCACTGATTGGGCCCACTGCTTTGCTCCAACCATCAGGCATGATCATTCCCTAAACTTGCCCTGCTTTGACCATTCATCAATTGGAGAATGGCTCTTAGTTTTACAAATTTGACTCAGTTCCTCATATATTTGAGAAATGAAGCCTTTATCAGAGAAATCTGTCCTTAAAAAATTTGACTACCTCATTGTCTATGGTATCTTTTAGAAAAAAAAATGTATATTCCCTGTGTATCTCTTTTAATTAGTTCCATTTTTGCTCTGTGTGACATCATGTTTGCTACTCCTGTCTCTTTTACTTCAGCTGAAGCATAATAGATTCTGCTCCAGCCCTTTATTTTAACTCTGTAGGTGTCTTCTGTTACAAGTGTGTCTCTCTTACACAACATATGGTTGGATTCTGGCTTCTAATCCATTCTGCTATCCACTTCCATTTTATGAGTGACCTCATCCAATTCACATTCACAGTTATAATTACTGTCTATTTCCCTCCATCCTATTTTCTTCTGTTTATCCTTCTCTCTCTCTTTTTGTCCTGTTCCTCCTCAAAAGTCTGTTTTGCTTCTGAGCACTGTTTCCCTTAATCTGCCTTCTCTTTTGTCATTCCCCACCACTCCATTCCCTTCTACTCCTATTTCCCTAGTGGGTAAGAAAGATTTCTATACACAACTGAGTGTGTGTGTGTGTGTGTGTGTATGTATGTATGTACATATAGTGTATATGTATATAGAATATATATACACATACATATATATGTATGCATATGTATGTATGTACATATACATATATGTGTATGTATAGGTGTATATACATATATTCTTCCTTATTTGACTCAATTCCAATGAGAGTGAGGTTCAAGCATTGCCCACCTCCCCATTTCCCCCTTCACTATAAAAGCTCTTCCTATAATACCTTTTTATGTGAGAAATATTCCCCATTCTACCTGTCCCTTTCCTCCTTCTCCTAGTGCATCCCTCTTTCTCATCCCTACATTTTGGGGGGAGATTATCCCAATATAATCAACTCACACCCATGCTCTCTTTCTATGTAGAGTTCTAACTGCCCTAATGATGATAAAGTGCTTGGGAGTTACATGTATTGTCTTCCCACATAGGAAGAAAAACAGGTTAACTTAATTGAGACTCTTATGATACTTTTCCATGCTTATCTTTTTATGCTCATCTTGAGTCTTCTGTTTTAATGTCAAATTTTCTATTGAACTCTGGTCTTTTCATCAGGAATGGTTAGAAGGCCTCTATTTCATTAAATATCTATTTTCCCCTAAAGGATTATACTCAGTTTTGTTGGGTAGGTTATTCTTTGTAGTAATCCTAGCTCCTTTGCCTTCCAGAATAGCATATTCCAAGCCCTCCATTCTTTTAGTGGGGAAGCTGCTAAATCTTGAATGATCTTGTCTTTGGCTCCTCAATATTTGAATTGTTTCTTTCTTATTAGTTCAAGTATGTTCTTCTTGATCTGGGAGCTATGGAATTTGCTATAATATTCCTGAGAGTTATCATTTTGTGATCTCTTTCAGTTAGTGATTGGTGGATTCTTTCAATTTCTACTTTACCTTCTAGATCTAAGATATATCAGGGTAGTTTTCCTTTATAATTTCTTGAAATATGATGTCTAGGCTTTTTTTAAAATTGTGACTTTCAGGTAGTCTAATAATTCTTAAATTATCTCTGCTTGATCTGTTTTCCAGGTCAGTTGCTTTTCCAGTGATGCATTTCACATGTTATTCTATTTTTTTTTCATTCCTTCGATTTTGTTTTATTGTTTCTTGAAGTCTCATGGAGTCATTTGTTCCACTTGCCCAATTCTAATTTTTAATGGATTACTTTCTTCAATGAGCTTTTGTACCTCTTTTTTCCATTTGGCCAGTTCTGCTATTAAAGAATTTCCCTTCTTCAGTGAATTTTTATGCCTTGTTTGCCATTAGGCAAATTCTGTTTTTTTAAGGTGCTCTTATCATCAATATTTTTTATTCCTCTTTTACCAAGCTGTTAAATCCTCTTTTCATAATTTTCTTGCATTACTCTCATCTATTTTCTTAATTTTTCCTCTACTATTCGTGTCTTTCTTTAACACTTCCAGGAAATTTTGCTAGTCTTGGGTCCAATTAATATTACTTTTTCTTTGAGGCTGTGCTTATGCTGTTTTCACATTGTTGTCTTTCTCTGAGTTTATGTCTTGGTCTTCTCCACCACTGTAGTAGCTTTTTATGGTCAAATTCTTTGTTGTTGTTTGCTCATTTTTTGAGCCTCTTTTTTCACTTTGAACTTTATGTTAAAGTTGGGCTCCGCTTACCTTGGAGTGGGGAGGCACTGGTCCAATCTTCAAGCTTTTTATGCTGCTGTTTTCAGAGCTAGTTGTAGGGATCTGTAAGTTTTAGGTGCTTTCCAAAATGTTGTTGTTGTTATTCTTTGACATTGTATCAGCAAGGCAATAAACATAACATAGATGCTAATTGTCAAAATGCCTATGTGGTTTTGTATTGCACAATATATGAGACTTTCCACATAGAAGGTAGAAGAAGTAAAACATTTATTCAGACACAAGATGACCAGATCTCATAATTCATTGGCCCAAACCATCACAGCAGCAATGAATTCAATATACAATATCACAGCATGGAACCTCGCCATCCTACAACTGTCTACGTCCTCCTGGGGCCTTGCCACCAACAAGCAAAACTTACAGCACTGTTTCAACAATTCAGCTAGCAGCTGCCGTGTGGGTGAAAAACCAACATGAACCCAACAACAAGAATGCTGCAAGCCCAGGTTCTTTTGATCGGCTTTACTAAGGAAATCAATGTTAAGGGGTTAACAATCTCATATTTTAATCCAGCATACAGATATCATTCACTTAGTTCAGGGGAAAAAACCAGCACCCTTGAGAGCAAATACAAACAAATTACAAACATCAACAGACAGATGTTGTCTGATTCAAATCTCAATGCAGAGTTATCAGAGTTTAACAAAGTCCAAACATCCGGGTTTACAAGCTGGAGGGCTCTTAACTATAGCTGCCCAGAGTCTCCACATCAGCACACCACCAAGAGTGAGATCCCTAAGCAAATAGCTCTGTCTTCCCTTTTATGCACTCTTTAGCTGTCACGAAATGTCATCTGAGCAACCAGAACTTAAACTCTTACTATTGGCTTTGGACTTAGCAACTCCCCTTAGGACCCTGGGGTCTTCACACCTACATGGGCTTAGCACGTAGCAGCTAGGGGTTTTGGGCCTACTTGGGAGTGAAGATATAATCAGACCTCCCTTCACTGGCCTACCTTAGTTAGCAATGGAAGCACAGCTATCACAGGTCAGCTCTCTTTCCCTCAGCTCTAACTGTAATAACTGCTCTCTTAGCATTTCCTGTGATACAACTTCCTTTTCCTCTCAGCAAAATCCTCCCACCACATGTGACTTAGGCTTCTGGTGATGTAAGCAGGTCACATGGCCTATTAATAGGTGAGAAGGATCTTCAAATCTAAATTGCTGTTATATTCAGCCCCAAGATCTTTCTTATCCATTATGTAGGGCAATGAGAGTTTTGAGATAACTGGTGTCAACAGAACTTTACATAATAATATAACAGGGATAACATAAGATAAACATATAAAACAACGTCATCATTCCCCCCTCGAACGAATGGGGCTCAAAATCTTGGAGAAAGGGTTGAAGGTCTCGTCCTCCATAGCTACTTTCTGCCGAAATCGGATGTAGAGCTGTCCCTGCCCCAAGAAGTCAAGAGTCCCATTCTTTAGCAAGCTGGCATCCGGAATTCAGTTGATGCCAGGTTCAGGGATGACACATCACAGTTGTGGACAGATCTAGAGGTGACATCCAAACATATCAGAGGGTGATATCTGGTTTAAGCCACCAGGCATCTGCAAGTGGATGGTACTCAGCCTGCAGGAAACAAATCTCAAACAAATTTAAGACAAAAGCCAAAAAGAAACAAGGAAACAATCATAGCCTCATTCACGGTAGAATACATGAGTCAAGGGTACAATTTGGAAATCATCTTCTCCTGAATTATAACAGTTACAGTATCATCTTTCCCATGTGCTATGATTTCTGCAGCCTTTGGAACATCTTCCGGCTTCTACTTTACCCATACTTTAGCTCCCAATTTTATTCTATCACTTGAACCAAACCCTTCCTTTCCTCTGATAATTATTTTGGAAGGAGGGTCAGTTTTCACAATGGGTATTGTTTCACATGGAATAATAATCAATTGAACTATTCTATCATTTTACAAAACCAAATTCTGGAATGTTACAATAATTTCTCCTTGATAGCTAGAATCAGTCACTCCAGCCAATGCATGTATTCCCTGAGATGCTAATCCTAATTTAGGTAATATCCATCCAAGATGATTCTTAGGGATTCTCACGCATATCCCAGTAGAGATTTTTCTTATCTCTTTTCTATCCAACCAAAAGTCCTCTAAACAACGTAAATCATATCCTGCCGAACCAGGTATTCCTGGAAACCGTGGTGGGGAATCTTGCCTCACAGTCCAATACTCAATATTTTGGATCTTTTGTGTTTGCTGTTTATTTGGCTGGAAGACAGAGGGAGCCAAGGAGGTTAAGAGTGCATTTAAGTTCAGCACAGTTCGAGTCTGGCAGCCAGTCTCGTTACCATGGTGACAGGGAGAGAGAGTCTAGAAACGATGATACAATATCAGAAGCTGAGGCACGAAATGTTACTTTGTGCAGTGATGCTATGGAGCCAGAGAATGATACAGTATCAGATTAGGCTCCTCAAATAGCAGAATGCCCCATACAACAAAGGAGGCAAGAAACCCAAGATAATACAGTGTTCAGAAAGATGCTGGAGGATTTCACACAGCAGGAAATCACAGATATCTTGAGTAGGTTCATCCAAAGAATGGGAGAATTGTTAATATGTTGGATGATGCGAATTGGTGATGAATGGCCACAGGAGTATCTGTAGATACTGTGGATTGTATGAGATTCATAAATATTAGTCAGAATCCTTTTGTACAGCAAGATTATCATTTGCAAGGCGGTAACCAAACAACCAATCTGTTAGCTTTAGCTGCAGCAGGTTGTAATAAAAACCCTAGATAAAATTATTAAAGTTGAAGTTGAGCTGTTTACATTCTTACATGGAAAGATTTTATATATATATATATATATATATATATATATATATATATATATATATATATATATACATATATATATATATATATATGAAATCTCAAGAGACCTGCATCAGCATTAGGGTAGTTAGAGGGAATACAGATATAGATATGTAGACAGATAGATATAGATATATAGATGTGTGTATGTATATATATGTGTATATTTATGTGTGTATGTGTGTGTGTGTGTGTGTGTATGATATAGTTGGATGAAGTAAGAAGCTGCCAGTTGTCACTGGATCACTCACCTTCTTTCGGAGATGTTGAAGGGCTTCTCTCCTGCAGTTGTGTCTTATGTGGAAGCTGATCATGGCCAGGTTGGTGCTGTAGTGAAGTAAGTAGAAGAGGCACTCCTGGTAGTAGGTATTGTGCATGGACTTCCCCTCTGAAATCACTTCTAGAGAGAAGCTCTTAGTTCTTAGAGTAGCTTCTAGCTCCTTCAGAGTGGCGAATAACCATCATCCTGCTATAAGGAAGAGGAAGAAAGAGCAGGAAAAGCATTCTTTTCAATAAATAATATTTACTAAGAACTTACTATGTGGCGGTAACTAGGAGAGATACAAAGTTTAGATGGAACTTGGACTTTGTCCTTAGGAATTTGTAGTTTAATAGAAGAATAAGCCACATGCATAATGAAACATGAGATTAGAGAGAGAGTTGAAAATCAAGGTGACTCCTGTATCCATGATATCACAATGATGTTTCCTTTTTTGAACTGCTTGCTGTTCTCTTAACACTGACAAGATAGGCTATACTGTGGACTCCAGGTACTCAATTACATCCTGTAGCAGCCTTGAGCCATAAATTAGCTGATTGAGATCAAGGGGTGACTTGAGACATCGACTGAACTTCTAATGTGTTGCCATCAGGTTCCCAGCTTTGAGGCAGGCCATACCCCAGGCATGCCATGCACCAGTAAGATCCAGTCCAGTTTTTGTGGACACCTTTTTGCTTCCAAGCAAAAATTATTTATCTGAGTTGTAGGTAGCCAAGAAAGCCAAAGCAACTCCATTGTGTCTACAGTTCCTCTATCTTGCAACTGATCCGTCTGGTATGGCAACCTCCTCCCCCCACCCTATCCCCATATACAGCCTATCCCCATATACACTAAAATGGTAAAGACAGTACTGTCTGTTAGGGTGGGGTTACAAGATACAGCTAACCTGAAGAAGAGCCATTTCTATTGCTAGTCCAGCAATAGGTCCTATCCAATCCTAAGGCACCCCATACCCAACTTGCCTCCTACCTAAATTGAAGCCAATATAAACTTTGTCCTTTTGTTCCTTTGGGGAGCGTCTGCCTGTGTGGCTGGGACTGCTTTGCTGGCAAACTCAATGAACCTTTCTCGGTTCCTAAATTGGTGGTACTGGGTTTGGTTCTAATTTGCTGAGGCACCAACAATTTTACCCACAGTACATGGTGGTGGGCTACAGGATTCCTAGCAGACTAGTGGAATTCCAGGGGGTGACAACTCAGAATGACTTGAGCTCCTCTGCTTCGGATAGACATTATGGGTTGGTGATGAGAATCTGCAAGTATTTGCAGTTAGGTGGGTGTGGCAACACCCCTCACCCTCCTCCTTTCTGATTAAACTGGTGGTTTGGTTTGGTTCTCAGTTAGAAAATGGATTCTCTGGATTAACTGGAAAAGATTTCACCTGAAAGTGCTTCTGTTTTGTCTTTGTTTCAATATAAGCGTTTGTATTTAATGTCAAGTATGTTGTTATCATTGTCTGTGTTTTGTGTCTTGGTAAAATCCAACTGACTCCTTCCATTGCTCTAATCAGCCAAAGGAAAAAGGACTTAAAAATGAAAACTTTTCTGTGGGACTTCCTAAGCCTTTAAATGAAAGACTCTGCATTTCTAACTCAGGTCAAGTTGGTGAGGCAGATGAGACAATACAGATAAGAGAGAAGAGAATCTTTTCCCGGTCTACAGAAATTTATGGCATTGCAAACTAATTAGAGACTAAATTTGTGACTGAAAGGTAAGTTCTGTCTTGTGAATTTCCAAATTGTGGTATGAATATTTTTTTATAAATGCTGAAATATCTAGGTGAGTTTTGGGGTACCACTCTGCAGAATTTAAGGAAAAATAAAAATAAAACTCTGTGAAAGTAACATGGAAATAATATCTAGACCATTTATCAGTCTTTCTCTGGAGAGTGAGATTTATCATCTCAGGGCAAGGAAGGAAGGTTATTTCGTTGATTAGAGAGAAAGGGGAAAAAAGGGAACTGAAGCTAATTTGGAAGTGAAGTTTCAAAGTGAAGAAAAAAATGAGTTTGTGGTTTAAATTTATCTGGTACTTAAGAAGCACCCATTATTAAATATTTTCTGACCATGAAAAGAGAAAAACTTGTTTAAATCAGGAAACAACTTAAAAGTGAGTAAAATTTAATTTGGGAAGATGTTTTGTGTTACAACTGTATTTTATGCTGTGAAGAATAAAAGGGAATGTAATTATATAGGTAAACTAGAATTAAAGTCATCTAAAAGAAATTGGAACACACTATGCACTCTTAAATACCCAGAAAGGTAATACTATTGCAACTAATTGGCATTGTATAATACAAACTTGTGCTAAAAACTTGGAGAAATCCAATGAAATAAAGATAAGTTCTACAGATAGTCTGGGATATGACTGGGAAATAAAGATTAGAGGAATTAAGCAGAATTATATAAGAGAAGTGTTAGATCAGAATAGGAAAGAAATAAGAAAGGGGCAGTTTTGAAGGGCTGTAATCAAAGTCCGCTGGAAGGATATAAAAAGAAAGGAAGGAAGGAAGTTTAAGCAAATAGAGATGAGAAAAAAACGTGCAGAAAATTAACGAAAGCTGGAATCTTGAAAGAGAAAGGTTTGTAGTTTTGGAAAGAGAGGTTTGAGGGAGGTTTTTGATTTCACTGAGATAAGGATATGAGAAACTGTGTAGTTATTCTTTAGGATATGGAAAATTTAGTAACAATATGGAATTACTTGAAGATAGTGTACCAAAATTCTGTCCTTGAAGGACCACTGTAAAGGTATACTTTAGTTGTTATGTGAGGACTATAAGATCCTCATGAACCCTAGCAGAGGGGGCTGAGAATACAAGACTGTCACTTTTTTTTTAACTCTTAAACATGAAACATTTACTTAATGGTAAGTCAAAAGCAAGAATAATTATCATAGTTACTGGATGTAATGCAAATACAAAAATAATCACAAGTCACAAAAATATCACATAAACCTGAATCACACTCTTTCAGTAATAACAGTGTTCATGGAAGAGAATGGGAGAATACCTATAGAAACCTAGCAAAGAGGCAGATGAGTAAGCCCATGTGCTCAGGGCAACTCTGAGCTGCAGTCCTTGATCCCCTTGTTCTCTTCAGGAACAATCTATACCACAAGAAACCAAAGCCTTTCTCCTCTGTTTTCTTTCTGATCCTCATCACTTACCTGCTGGGCAAATCTCTACTTCTACTCTTGAACTGATGAAACAATGATAAGCTCATTAAACTCATAATCACCCTCAAAAGGATGTAGAAAAAAATGTTACACTAATATAGTGAGAAGCAGTTCTCTTAAGTCAGAGAACTGCAAAGCTCCCTAGGTAGGCTCTCTGGGCAATGCAGACAAACCCAGTCAGTTCTTCACTCAATTCCTCATACCGATCCCTTCCACATTGTGGGGGTGTGGTGCCCCCACGATCTGGAAAATCTGTGTAAAGTCTTTGGCACTAGACTAACTGAATGTAGTGGGCCCTAGGAAGTGCTAGCAGTAAATGGTCATTGGGAAAATTGAGATTCTGTATGATACCATTGGTAACTATGGATCCAGATGTGATTTAATTTATTCTGGTCTCATTTTAAATGGGATGTTTTCTCCTGTTATGATAATTGTGATCTTTGACTCTTTATAAGTAAAATAGACCTTAATGGAAAAGATACTTAATATCTGAAATTAAAACAATATGTTTTGAAAGTACAAGTTTTGTTAAAGGTGTAATTGGATCAAAATTACTCTATACTGGTCATGAATGTAATCAGCATAGAATGCCCAAAGTGATAAAACAAAGTGACTTTCTATATAAGATAATTTGGAGATATATTCAACTGAATAGATATCATCTGATTGGTAATATGCTTTGTTTCATGTTTTAAATACACAATAGTGTGGATTTTTTTTACTGCATTTCTAAATTTTCTCAGACTGTGAAATTTGGGAAACCATTGTATAAGAAATGCTGTTAAGAGAATGGTGCAATTGTATCATTGGAAAATCTAACTCCTTTTGATCTGGAAACTGTGAAGTTATTAAGTTACTAGAGGTTATTGTCATAATGTCAAAACCTATCAAGTTTTAAATTGGGAATATTTTAAAGAGGAAGAATAATAATTATTTACTTTGTGGGAAAAAGGAAAAAAAAAAGAAAACAACCTTGTAAAATCTGTAAACTTGCCAGGTTTCTTGGAATCATCTGCTTGGACAAGGTCCTGAAATCTTATCAGCCCTGTGAAAGAACTTGCTAATATTGTGAAATTCTAAAATAATGAACTGACTTTCTGAGAAAGCGGTACTTCCATCACATACACCACTTCCATTTATAAGCTTGCTTATAGTATAGAAGTGATTTACATGATAATTTGTGACGATGTGAATCATGAAATTATACCTGAAATATATATGTATGTGTGTATGTATGTATGTGTATATACACACCTACAAGTTACATCTTGAGCCACCTTAGTTTTAACAAACTCCAGTCTTAAAGATTTATTTTTGCCTGACTGATTAATAATATGCAATACCTTAACAGATGGATATCTGATAGTCTAGGCTCTAGAGATTTATAATAAATAGTATTTTCTGGGTTTTGAGTGAACTATTTGCTATCTATGTGGAATTCCAGAATGTGATTATTTTCTTAATTTCCAATGATGTATTTTCATACCCAGATGAGTTTAAAATCAAGAAAAAAAAAGGATGTTGAATGATTTTTTTTGAAATGCCTGAGAAATCCTTTATTGTTAACTGTCATTGCAACAACATGAGAAATAATAACTATCTATTCCTAGGCTATGATCAGTGAAGTTTACTATTTGAAGTAAAATCTTTTGGGACTGTGATTTGATATTGTTCCCAGTTCTGAATTTAGATGTAAAGGTGCGAATTATCATTAAGTCATTCAAGGGAAATTCCACAAGCTGCTCAAAGGGAGCGTGATCTGAGAACTGTGATAGATGGATATCTGTGTCTGAGCAAGTTAAGGGGACAACTTTGACTAGGCAAAGGTAGGATGCTCTTGACTCAATTTCCTCATTGTGTTATTTCCTTTTTGAATAGGAATGTTTTCCACCTGGTTAATCCTGAGCCTGGCTATGATACTTTGTGAATAATGTAGAACTTTTCTGTGTAATTAGCTGTTCCAAAAAGTTAAAAAGTCTTACCTGAAATCAAGTGGAACTAAGGATGCATTATCCTGTTATATCTATGTTAAGTCATCCAGTGCCCTTAAGCTTGAGGCTGTTACAACCAGGTCCCTGCTTCTTCCTTTCATAGGAAATCTCTCTAACCATAGCAGATAAAACTATAATTTTTTATATCATGAATCTTGTTGCAGTACCTTAGTACCTCTGAAGTGCTATAATGTGATACAAGTACAAAGCCCCTTATTGTGTAGCCTACTTGCTTGCTCTTCCTATACCTCTATTGTTTCTAAGGCTATCTCTATAAGGTCTGGTTTTCTCCAGATGACAGGGCAATTTGATTAGATTTTGTAAATTATGCCAAGTGTTATCACTAGCAGGCATTAGAAGAATTGCCCAGAGAATTTCTATAAGTGACCTGGTGGTCAAAGAGCTATCTTCACAAACCATCCAGACACCTAAAGATCATGGACACTGCCAAAGGACTTGACACCCTTAAAATTTCAGTGATATTGGATTTCATTATTCATCCTGTTGTAATCTTGCTTGTTTTTATTAGTTTTCTGTATGTTACCCATTCTGTAAGCTGCTTATCTGAACTAATATCAACTTGGGAATTGTTAAAAAAAAAGCGAGACTATTTAGTCTCGAAGGGGACACTAGGTAGCCAAGAAAGCTAAAGTAACTCCATTTTGTCTGTAGATGTATCTTGTCCCTGACCCTGTCCTATCCTGTCTGTGACCTTCCTTACTACTGAAACAGCAATGAGAGGCCTATTAGGGTGGGGTTACAAGAGATAGCTAACCTGGAGAACAGTCTTTTCTGTTACTAGCCCAGCAATAGCCCTGTCCAATCCTAAGGTACCCTATACCCAATTCACCTCTTGCCTAAATTGAAACCAATATAAGCTTTGATGTTTTGTTCCTTTAGGGAATCTTTAATCGTGTGGGTGAAGCTCCCTTGCTGGTGAACTCAATAAATCCTCATTGGTTCCTAAATTTATGGCATTGGTTTTGGGTTGTGATTTTGGTTCTGGTTTGTGGTGACACTGACAATTTTACCCATAGATAAGTCTAAACTAAAAAATATATTCCACCACTCTAACTTGGCTATTGGCTCTGCTCAGGATACTTCCCTACTCCCACGAAACGCTGACAAGAGTGATTTTTGAGACTGAGACTCACAAGTTAGATGCAGTTTGTGTTCCTCTCTTACCTCAACACGCAGCTGATAGTATTCAGCTTCCAAAAGTTGGTTCCTTAGTCTCGTTACTGCATCTGGCTGTAGAATCTGATCCAGAGATGGTACATGTCGATAGACAGCAGCAACTAAAATATTCAGTACATCCACCTTGCTGATGTAGCTATTAGGAAGAAAGGGGCATGGAAATGAATCTACACAGAATTCCCCCTGTTGCTTGAACTCCTGCTTTAATTTTCTGCTATGGTCACTAGGAGCATGAAGCAAAGCCTTTGCAGGAGGTAGTCTCAGGTTTTCCTTTTTAGGTCAGTCTGTCATCTAGCATTTATTAAGCATCTACTATGCCAGGCACTACGCTAAGCACTAGGGATACAGAGAAAAACAAAAGATAGTCTCTTCCCTCAAGAAGCTCACAGTCTAAGGGGTGCGACAACCTGAAAACAGCTCTGTACAGGTGAAGATCATCTTAGAGGGAAGATACTAACATTAAGGAGAACTGGGAAAGGCTTCATGTAGAAGGTGAGGTCTGTGTGCTCTGTGTTGGCCAGTTTGTTCAGTGATGCCATCACTTGAATCATTATCGGCTTAGATTCTATTTCACACTAGTACCCAGATGAAAACACCACTGATTTCCTAGTTGTTCTTTTCAGAGTCTCCCTACCCCTTTATTTAGATTCTCACCTCCCTGCCTGGCTCAACCGAAGTTCTTTCATGGGACCCTAGGTTTGGTTGCCTTGACTAGTTGCAGGCATATATTCAAGCCTACGAGTTTTCGCTTGGGCCCCATCCCTGACAGACAGCGATTGTTTCAACTTGGTAAGAAAGCAGAGAGCCCAAAGGTCAATCCTGCTCTGTCTGATACTGCTGGACTGTCCTTACTGATCCATTCTGCCAGTGGAGTCCTTGACTCCTGATTCTAGGTGAGTGAACCTTATGATTCCTGGCAGTAGATTATAGCCTGTATTAGTATATGATCTTATTTGCTCATTGATTTCCCTGGAAGGGGATTCTGTGCTACTGTAAGGCTGTACTGTAATACTTTTGCCTGGATAAAAGGGGCTATATAATGAGCACAAAGTATATGAGCACATAATCACCAGTCCTTCACATATTTTTATTAAATGAGAAAAAGGTTGTTATGGTTTATTCTAGAGAAGCAATAGCTATCTCTTCAAAAATTCATAGTATTTTCACACCAGAATGGATCTTAAAAGATTACCTTGTCCAACCCCCTTATTTAAAAGATGAGGAAACTGAGGCCCAAATGACTTGCCCAAGATCATAAATTGAGTTAAAAGTACTAAGTCAATGGTGAGCATCTTATCTGAAGAAAGACATTTACTATTTTCCATCCCGGACCACATTTCAAATACGTATAGTCACTGGTAGATGGTTTTAAGTCTCCATGCATCTTTAGTACTGAATCCGCAACCCAATGCTCTGGGCCAAGTAGGTAGAACTGTAAAATTAGTTTCTGGTTTGTTTTTAGTTTGTATGTGGGGATTCTAACAATTGCTGATGTTTATAAAGTAACTGAAAGTTTACAAAGCCCTTTATATAGCTCCCTTGATCCTCATAATAACTATGGGAGATAGGTGCCACAGGTGTTATTACCTCCATTTTACAGATGAGTAAACTGAGGCATAGGGAGGTCAAGTGACTTGCCCATGGTCATTTGGCTGGTCAGCCAAGTGGAACTTGAACTCAAGTTTCTCCTAAATACAAGAGCAGCACTCTTTCTACCACACCACACTGCCTTTGTAATTTAAGGTACAGAGTAGGTTTACTGTCTGTGACAAAAGTAGGTCTAGAGCTTGACACATTTGATGCCAGCACTCCATTTACAAAATGACATAATTCATTTACCATATCTACCTAGAAGACTCTAATGTCACTTGGTCTTAGCTTTCAGCAAAAGACCAGACTTAGTGAATTTTCCTTGGCACTAGAAAGCATTAAATACTGAATGCTGATCAAACTCCAAAATCAAGGTCTGTATTTTCTTCTGATTCTAGCCTCATTGATACTGATTTTTTCCCTGGGAACTCAGTATGGGAATATAGATACTGATATTAAAACAGAATAAAGTGAAATCACATAGGATTTAGCAATTAACTCATTAACATGAATCAATTAGAGTGGGCTGAATTCCTGTCCAACCCTATCTTTTCGAAGACGGGGGTGTTTGGATAACTGGGAGTGGAAGATATAGAAGGAAACCCTCCTAACCCACAGGACAAGGTTACCTGTCACACAGTGCTAAGTCTTGGCTCTGGCTAGCTTTAACAAACATCATCTTGGCACTGAAGAGCAGCTGCTTCATGATATCTGTGAGTAGTCCAGCATCAACCTCGGGGTTGGTCAGGCCCCAAGACAATCAGCAGCAGTGATCAATCAACTGATGGCTTCACGCATTGCTGTCACCGTGAAGGTTCAGGATAGCAATGCACAAGGAGACAGTGGGGGTCTAGCCAGGGAAAAAGGAAGAAAGCAGTGTCCAATGGAAACATTTTTCAAGTACTCCCAGGAGAGAGGACTTTTCCATTTTGCAAATGGGCTAAGTGAAATACAGGAGAAGGAACTTGGGAAAAAATCCTCTTGTAAAGCAACAGTAGATTGAAAATAAATCTAGGGGATCCAAGGCCCACCGTGTAAAACTCTCTGTAGTTGATCTTAGGTTCTCCTCTAGGGCACTGGTGGCCGCATGGCCTGCAGTCACACACACCTGTTCATAGTAAAACTCACTCCGGACTAGATTATCTTCTTCCTCATTCAGATCTAGAATCCACTCCAGCTGAGCCGCTTTGGGGGCTCACACCACAGCCAAGTATGGGGGACTCTCACTTGAGGGGCTGTCTGAGGCTAAGGATAGAAATGCCATTCATTTATTCGTCAGTTAGGGCGCCCTAGAAGTCAATGGTGGTCAGTCCTGATAGTAGGTAATAGTGCAGACCTTTGATTATGGTAACAGCCTCTTTCTCTTTCCCTTAGGGAGAACTCTGAAGGGAGTAGCATCTCCTGTAAGATAGATATACCTGGGGAAAGATCTACAATGCAGAACACAGAACTGTGATGCTTCATAGACAGTAGTAAATAATAAGGAATTTGGTTCTCTGCATCTGCTCAGAATGAAAGATGCATAAATATTTGTTCCCCCATAGCTATTTACCGTTGATTTGTGGGAACTTAAGAGTGGAACTTAGAATTGTACAACCTCAAATAGGAATTTGGGTAGGTTTTTAGCTTGTCTGTTCTGTGTACTACAGAATTAAGAAGGGGCTTGCTTTCCAGGTAAAGGTGGCAGTAATTAAATACCCTAGGGATGACCTGCTGAGTTAAGAAAACAGATGCACATGGAGAGGGCTTTGGCATTAAATAAATGACTGAAAGCAGTAGTTGGGGTCTTCATTGCAATAAGCTCTAACGTACAGGGAACATGAGATTAAAAACCAATATAAGAATATCAGAGTATCTTTCAGGCTCACCTTCTGAATGTCCTATACTCTCCTCTGGCAAACTGGAAATAGAAATAGAAAAATAAATTGCCCATCACATGTCTCATAGTTCAAAGGATCATAGGATTACAGATCTCAAGGTAGGAGGTACCCTGGAGGCCATCTAGTCCAACTCTCATTTTATAGATGAGAAAACTGAGGCCTAGGGAAGTTGGCTTGCCCAACATCATACAGATAATAAATATTAGAGACAGGATTTGAACCTATGATCTGACTCTAGACTCAGAGCTCTTTCCCATCTATGTATTGTCTCTCTGCCTGTTGAAGGGAATTAGGCACCTGTTTCAACACAGAACTAAAACCAGAGACGTGGACTTAATCAATGCTACTATGAATATAGAACTCTGGAGGTTCTTATGGTTTTTTGAAGTATGAGGGCAAATGGAAGATTTATTAGGAAAGTGTGACTGGCATGTTTGATGATCTAAAACTTATGGGTTACTAGGCATGGTTGTTGGCAGAGGTAAGGTTACAATAATTCAAAAAGCTAATGTTTGCATATAAATAAGGTTTACAAAATGACTTTCATATATTATCTAATTGGATTTTACATGGTAAGTAGTCCCCAACTGGGATAGGAAATATTTAATTCAATTTAACAAACTTTAGTTAAGCATCCATGAGCTAGGAGGTGTGATCCATGAAGCAGAGACTGCTTCAAGTGGATAAGGAGTTAGTTGCTTCACTAAGCGCAGACACTAAACAGACTCTTGCGGTCAGAATGAAGAAATAAATCCCTGCCACTGAGGAATCCATGACAGGAACCCTGAACACATATTTCTTCTCATCTTGGCTGGAAAGGATTATCCCTACCCACAGATAGCATGTCCTGCTATAAGTCCACCAACACCTTGCTCCAGAAGTCACTAAATGTTTGTTCGAGGAGAGCTGATGTCAGAGAAGCAGGCTTTTGGGGACCTGAAGGCTTAGGGGAACAAGCAGAGCCCTTGCTGCTGTAACCTCTACTCACTGTTTCTTGTACTGGCTGTAGCACTGGTCACACACCCGAGCTGGGTTCTCTTTGCTGCCCTCTACAACCATTTTCTTAGTGGAGCAAGAGCCACACACCAGCCTGCCACAGTGATGGCAGTGATGACGGCGGTTAAACTAAGAAATAGAGAGGAGGGGAAAGGAAAGGGGAGATGGGCAAATTAATAAATGTTTTTCTCAATAAATTAATAAATGGTTCTATCAATGGAATCCCCTTATCTCCCTTCTTTTCTCCAGTTTTTTCGTATTATGTACTCGGAGGATGTGGTAGTCTTGGTGATAAAGCAAATACATGCAATCTGACATCCCTGCCCTAGAGGAGCCTCTCTTCCAGCTGAAGGGAGAAACTTCAAAGTTCATTAAAGATTCTGCAGTGTTGGGCTGATCATGAAAACTAGTTCTAACTTCTGGTGGGCACAACACAATGGGAAAGAAGAGATACCCACACATCTTTTTAACAATGGCTTTCAATTAAACAATCTATCAGCACTTATTAAGCGCTACTACTATGTGCCAGGCACTGTGCCAACCAGATCAATAAAACCAATCAAATAACCTATATTTCTCAATAATAATACTTTATTAAAGCAGTTTTACCTATCTATCACCTTGTTTCATCCCTATGGCCAAAGGGTGAGGTAGATAAGTTTTATCATCCCCATTTTTACAGACAAGGAAGTGCTCGTTAGTGACACACTTGGGACTAGAACATAGGTTCCTTCATTTTGAGCTGAGGCTGCCTCTCACTTAGTAAGAAATGAAGCAGGCAGCTGCCTACCATGGTGAAACGTTCACTTCTACATATCATACAGGTGATTTACATCTCATCAGGAGCCCACTCCCGCCTAACTGGCGGTTTTTCAGGGGGCAAAAATTCCAAGGGATCACTCTGTGGGAAGCTTCTCTCCTTTAAGCTTGGAGATCATGCAAAGGAGACTCCAAAAGGTCAGATGAAAAGTGAGAATTAAAGTTAGAGCTTGAATAGAGCTAAGTGGGCCAGGCCATATCAATATGTCATTAGCCTAGAACTTCTAATTTGGCTGTGTTGGCTATTTTTTTTTGAGACAAATATCATGTATTATATGCAAAGAAATGTCATAGTCATTGCTTCGTGGCATGTAAGCAACTTTTTTGGTCCCATTCAGAACAAAGTTTTCTGGGTACTACAGAGGAAAAATAATCTAAGATACTTTTTTTTTCGGGGAAGAATAGAATCCTTTATTCATTCTTTTCATTCTAAATGTGAATTCATTTTTATAGTGCATGTCCCTCACTAATATCCTGAAAAGTCAGCTTGAATTTCAACTTAAAATTCTGTCCTTTATTCTTCATTGCTCTACTTATTAAATTTTCAAAGAAAAGTAAAATTTCCAAGAAATGCTAGTAAAATAGTATTTTTCAGCAAATGAGATAAATAAATATAAAGCTATCTGTAAATCTTAAAGCATTGTCTGAATATCAACCTTTACATTCATTATGACTCATTCCCTTACACATCTGTAAATCAGATTATCACCAAAATATTCTTTAGTGTGCCTGTTCATTTAGCAAGCATTTATTAAGTACAGTTAATTCTACCATGTCACTTGTTTTAAAAAAAATGAATTTGTGCCAATATGATTGATATATTGGGGAACAATTTGAGCATACCAAGAATTTCAAGTTTGCTTGTATGTGGTTTCCTCCTCAAGAAACTCCATTGATAGAACCATTTATTAATGTAGAAAACTGTAGCACTTTGCAGCACCTCACAGGTTGCAACTCGTACTATTCTGCCAGTCTTAGGATATCCTCTGGACTCTAACTGTCAGCTTTGCCAGTCTGGAGTCCCCTGGGCATTAGATCCAGGCCTGCAGGCTGTACAGCAGCCCAAGACAGTGGATAAACCCTGCTCCTGATTGGAAGAGGGTAAGGAGGCTTCCGGATTTTTGAGTGGCTACTAGTTTGAATGATAGTGGTTTGCTAATTTGTAGAATGTAGTTAGTCCAAGAGGCTATCAAGGTGAGACAAAAGTAATTCATCTTTTGAAAGATGTGCTGTTGTCCTGCAGTTTTTATTTTCTTTTGCTTCTATCAATAAAGAGTGGGGAGTGGGGAGGCTGTAGACCGATTGGCTATCTCTTTGCAGCAGTGAGTTCACTGGCCACCTCTAAGGCCGCCCCCACCCCCATTATTTTTTTTATTTAATTAATTTATTTAATATATTTAGTATTAGGCATTGATTTTCACAAGAGTTTGAATTACAAATTTTCTCCTCATTTCTACCCTTCCCCGCCACTCCAAGATTATCCCCAGTCAGACCTCCCTTCTGCCACCCCACTCCCCTCCCATCCCCTTTTCCCTTCCTTTCTTATAGGGCAAAATAAATTTCTATGCCCCATTGCCTGTGTAACTTATTTTCCAGTTGCATGCAAAAACTTTTTTTTTTTGTTTTTGAACATCTGTCTTTAAAACTTTCAGTTCCAAATTCTCTTCCCTCTTCCCTTCCCACCCACCCTCCCCAAGAAGTCAAGCAATTCAACATAGGCCACATGCATATCATTATGTAAAACCCTTCCACAATACTCATGTTGTGAAAGACTAACTATATTTTGCTCCTTCCTAACCTATCCCCCTTTATTGAATTTTCTCCCTTGACCCTGTCCATTTTTGAAAGTGTTTGTTTTTGATTACCTCCTCCCCCATATGCCCTCCCTTCTATCATCCCCCCTTTTTTATCTTCCTCCTTCTTTCCTGTGGGGTAAGATACCCAATTGAGTGTGTATGGTATTCCCTCCTCAGGTCAAATCTAATGAGAGCAAGATTCACTCATTCCCCCTCACCTGCCTTCTTTCTCTTCCTACAGAACTGCTTTTTCTTACCACTTTTATGCAAGATAATTGACCCCATTCTATCTTTCCCTGTCCCCTTCTCTCAATATATTCCTTTCTCATCCCTTAATTTGATTTTATTTCTTTTAGATATCATCCCTTCATATTCAACTCACCCTGTGCTCTCTCTCTCTCTCTCTCTCTCTCTCTATATATATATATATATATATATGTACACACACACACATACGTATATACATACACACACACACATATATATAAACACACACACACACACACACACACACACACATATACCTATATATGCATACTCCCTTTAGCTACCCTAATACTGAGGTCTAATGAATCATACACATCATCCTTCCATGTAGGAATGTAAACAAAACAGTTCAACTTTATTAAGTCTCTTGCAATTTCTTTTTCTTGTTCTTTTTCTTGATTACCTTTTCATGCTTCTCTTGATTCTTGTGTTTGAAAGTCAAATTTTCTATTTAGCTCTGGTCTTTTCACTGAGAAAGCTTGAAAGTCCTCTGTTTTATTGAAAGTCCATATTTTGCCTTGGAGCATGATATTCAGTTTTGCTGGGTAGGTGATTCTTGGTTTTAATCCTAGCTCCACTGACCTCCAGAATATCATATTCCAAGCCCTTCGATCTCTTAATGTAGAAGCTGCTAGATCTTGGGTTATTCTGATTGTGTTTCCACAATACTCAAATAGTTTCTTTCTGGCTGCTTGCAGTATTTTCTTCTTGATCTGGGAGCTCTGGAATTTGGTGACAATATTCCTAGGAGATTTCTTTTTGGGATCTATTTGAGGAGGTGATCGGTGGAGTCTTTCAATTTCTATTTTGCCCTGTGGCTGTAGAATATCAGGGCAGTTCTCCTTGATAATTTCTTGAAAGATGATATCCAGGCTCTTTTTTAGATCATGGCTTTCAGGTAGTCTAATAATTTTAAAAGTATCTCTCCTGGATCTATTTTCCAGGTCAGTGGTTTTTCCAATGAGATATTTCACATTGTCTTCCACTTTTTCATTCCTTTGGTTCTGTTTTATAATATCTTGATTTCTCATCAAGTCACTAGCTTCCACTTGCTCCAATCTGATTTTTAAGGTAGTATTTTCTTCAGTGGTCTTTTGGACCTCCTTTTCCATTTGGCTAATTCTGCCTCTCAAGGCATTCTTCTCCTCTTGGCTTTTTGAAGCTCTTTTTTGTCATTTGAGTTAGTCTATTTTTTAAGGTGTTGTTTCCTTCAATATTTTTTTCAGTATTTTTTTGGGTGTCCTTTAGCAAGTCATTGACTTGTTTTTCATGGCTTTCTTGTGTCCTCATTTCTCTTCCCAATTTTTCCTCTACTTCTCTAACTTGCTTTTCCAAATCCTTTTTGAGCTCTTCCATGGCCTGAGACCAGTTCATGTTTTTCTTGGAGGCTTTTGTTGTAAGCTCTTTGACTTTGTTGACTTCTTCTGTCTGTATGTTTTGGTCTTCTTTGTCACCAAAGAAAGATTCCAAAGTCTGAGACTGAATCTGGGTGTGTTTTCGCTGCCTGGCCATGTTCCCAGCCAACTTACTTGACCCTTGAGTTTTTCAGCGAGGTATGACTGCTTGTAAAGAGTACTTTGTTCCAAGCTTGAGGGGATGTGCTGTTGTTTTAAGAGCTATTACAGCCAGCTCTGCCACACCAGCACTCCTCCTTCCCCAAGAACCCCACCCGGGACTGGACTCAGATCTTCAGCAGGCTCTTCACTCCTGCTCTGATCTGCCTCTTAATTCCTCCCACCAGGTGGGCCTAGGGCCAGAAGCAACTACGGCTGTAGTTCTGTAGCTGCCCCACCTCTGCTGCCCTCGGGGTGGTGGCTGAACCGGGAACTCTATCACCCTGTCCCCAGCAGCTTTTCCCACTAACCTTCTCTGTTGTCTTTGGTGTTTGTGGGTTGAGAAGTCTGGTAACTGCTGCAGCTCACTGATTTAGGGTGTTAGGGCCTGCTCTCCCCGGCTCCTGGTCTGGTTGGTCCTTGGCCCACACTGGGCTCTGCTCTGCTCCATTCTACTCCACTCCCAGCTCCGTGCGGCATAGACCTTACCCAGAGACCATCCAGGCTGCCCTGGGCTGGAGCCCTGCTTCCCTCTGCTATTTTGTGGGTTCTGCAGTTCTTCTCTGTTGTCTTTGGTGTTTGTGGGTTGAGACGTCTGGCAACTGCCACAGCTCACTGATTCAGGGCGCTAGGGCCTGCTCTGCCTGGCTCCTGGTCTGGTTGATCCACGAGGCCCACACTGGGCTTTGCTCTGCTCCACTCCACTCCACTCCCAGCTCCATGCGGGATAGACCTCACCCAGCAACCATCCAGGCTGTCCTGGGCTGGAGCCTCTGCTAATTTGTGGATTCTGCAGTTCTAGAATTGGTTCAGAGCCATTTTTTATCGGTTTTTGGAGGGACTTGGTGGGGAGCTCACGCTAGTCCCTGCTTTCCAGCCACCATCTTGGCTCCACCCCACCATAATCTAAGATTCTTGGGATCAGCTCAAAGATGAAAAGCTGGAAATCTACTAAATACACTGTACCTCTGAATATTGTAACCTTGCTAAGTCCCAATGTGGTAAGGTTTTTGAGTTCTGCTTGACAAAAGCCAGGCCACAAAAGAGTAATCTGAGGTCAGAAGAGCAAGGCAGAGGTTCCTGTTTCTGTTTTCCACAATATACATATACAATTAGAATGACTCAGGAGTACTCTGACTGGAAGTCTAGGAAACCAAGTTAGGCTTGGAATTTCCTCTGGGCTACCATCTCTATGATACTCACCTCTCGATAAAATTGAGAAATCATCTTTGGACAGGGCTTGATTGGAAAATGTAACTCCTTCATAGTTTTGAGGCATAAAAGGGGTTTTCTCTTATAAAGGGGATTAAATCCTGTTATTTGGATTTGTAACCAAGATTAGGCAAAGGTCTGCGATTAGAGACACTGTTTTTATTCCTGGAAGGCTTTATATTACAGTGGCCAGACTTGAGAAGAGACCACCAGGTTACTTTTAAGGAATAGGAGTTTAGGATATTTTCCTGATCTTATCTGTTATCTTTATAGAAAAGAAAATGATCGTTCTTGTTTTACAAATGAGAAACCTGAGATATAAACAACAAATCGTACCAGGTCTGAAAGTCAGTGAGTGATAGAGTGAAGAATTTAGGATTCCTGGTTATAATGGTATCAGAACATTAGAGTAAGTAATCTGCTCAAGGTCACATGGTTACCAAGTGGTAGAGCCAGGTTCAGATAACAGGAATTCACATTTACAAAAGAGTCTTTTACAAATTTCAAAATGTTTTTGGAAACCAGCATTTGTTGCGTAGTTACTAACTATGTAAAGCATGTTTATTTATCTTCACTTTTGAAAGATGAAAAACTGAGGCTTAGAGGGCTTAAGTGATTTACTCGAGGCCACGTGCTGAGTAAGAATTGGGACTAGATAATAATAGCAGCTCATATTTATGTTGCTTCTTGAGGTTTACAAAGTACTTTCTCCATAAAAATCCTGTGAGGCAATAGAGGATTATCCCTATATTTCAGATGAGGAAACTGATGCTTGGAGAGATGTTACAGTCCCACAGCTAGGAAGCATCAGAACTGGGGCTAAAACAAAAATCTTTTGATTCTCTACCCAGTGTTCAGATGTCTATACGTGAAGAGAACTAGTACAGAAAAACAGAGGTGCAATGTTGTGATGAAAACACCTTGGGGCTCTCCACAAGCATCTGCTGCCTTCATCAGCTATATACACTGAGATATTTATTGAGTACTTGAGCAGTGGTGTGAAACTCAAACAGAAATGGATCCCTGTGGCTGTGTATTGACTTAGAAAACCACAAACTAACATTTATATTTTACTATATTTTGCTTATTTTGTTGAACACATGCCCATTACATTTTAATCTACTTGCACTAAGTGTGATACCTCTACACTTGAGGATGCTGTTTTGGGCACCACAGGGGTTATGAAGAAAGATAAAATATGGCCCCATTCCTTAAGGTGTTGATGATGTAGTTGAGAAGTTGCTGGACAAAGCATAAACACACTTAAAAAGGTGACAATGTAAGGACACATCTAAGGGCTAAATGAGTGTTATAGGAACCTAAAGGAAAGAGAACTGTGGGCCAGGAAGGTTAGTTAAAAATCTAATGAAGAAAGAACTGATAAATAGAAGTATGCATAGAATAATTATATTATGTTTTATTTGCTGAACTTTCTCTTGAAGTTATCTGCAGATACGCCTTTCACCCCATTGAAGTCAATTGGGGACGAAACAAATCCACTTTGCACATTCCCTGAAAGAGATAACTCTGAAGTTCACCACGAAAGGCAGAAAGCTCCATGTCCCCTACACATAGCAATACCATTATTCCGAGTCAATTAAGCACATAAAGACCAAATGACATATTTAACAATGTGCCTTTTCCCATAGGATAGAATGGCAAGTTCATTGCAAAGGAACTGGGCAGGATTCCACGGTACTTTAAAGCGCTCTGCAGGCAGCTTTCCTCTCCTTGCTTTCTCTTCATCTAATGCATTAGGTTTTATTTGCTGAACTTTCTCTTGGAGTTATCTGCAGATATCCCTTTCACCCCATTGAAGTCAATGCGGGACGAAACAAATCCACTTTGCAAATTCCCTGAAAGGGATAACTCTGAACTTCACGCCAAATGCAGAAAGCTCCATATCCCCTACACATAGCAATAGCGGTATTCCGCGTCAACTAAGCAAGTACCGAGCAAATGGCCTATTTCATAACATGCCTTTTCCCATAGGATAGAATGGCAAGTTCATTGCAAAGGAACTGGGCAGGATTCCACAGTACTTTAAAGCAGCTCTGCAGGCAGCTTTCTCTCCTTGCTTTCGCTGTATCTAATGCATTAAGTTTTGTTTGCTGAACTTCCTCTTGGATTTATCTGCAGATATCCCTTTAACCCCACTGAAGTTAATGAGGGACGAAACAAATCCACTTTGCAAATTTCTAGAAAGCGATAACTCTGAACTTCACCCCAAAATGCATAAAGATCCATATCCCCTACACATGGCAATACCGTAATTTCGAGTCAATTAAGCAAGTACAGAGCAAAAGTCATACTGAGCAATGTGCCTTTTCCCATAGGATAGAATGGCAAGTTCATTGCAATGGAACTCGGCAGTATTCCACGGTACTTTAAAGCGGTTCTGCAGGCAGCTTCCTCTCCTTGCTTTCTCTTCATCTAATGCTTTAGGTTTTGTTTGGTGAACTTTCTGTTGGATTTATCTGCAGATATCCCTTTCACCCCATAGAAGTCAATGGGGGACGAAACAAATCCACTCTGCGAATTTACTGAAAGTGATAAATCTGAACTTCATCGCAAAATGCATAAAGGTCCCTATCCCCTGCAAATAGCAATACCATTATTCGGAGTCACCTAAGAAAGTACAGGGCAAATGGCACCAAGCTAGAAGCTCAATGACTTGATAGCTACATGACTAATAAACAGTTTTTGTGTTTACTGTTCCTAGGAGAGGCCTGGAATTCTGGAATAGAGAGTCATTGTGTATTCTAGGCAGGGCATTTCCAGAAGGGGGACTAGGATGTTGAGAGGCCTAGAAACCAAGCCTGTGACCTTCACATGAAGGAAGATCTGGTCTATGAAATGGGGACTTAAGGATGACATCCCATCAGAGAAAATATTGGAAAGCCTACCCTGTGGAAGAAGGATTCAATATATTCTACTTGACTCCATGGCATAGTGCATACAGTGGTGATACTGTTCTCCTGCAAACCCATCTTCGTGACTTCAAACACTTACTATTTCTGGGAACCTGGGCAAGTCACTTTGATGGGGTTGAATGTGTTCAAGGACACATCAAGGTTTGAATTCACAGACTCAAGCATTCTTTAAAGTCATGTTGACCAAGGTTTAATGTAAAGCCAATAGGAGAGGGAGAGGTCCTTAAAGAACTTTCATAATTTTAGGAATTCGCAACCTAAGAGGATTGAAGCTAATTCTTATGCAGAAAATGTAAGGGATTCTCTGGAAGAAAGAGTATGTAGGTGATAACTTACAACCTTGGACAAAGGCATCTTTCATTATTGGAAACCACAGGAAGAGGTTTCTCAGGTGGTATCTTTGGTCTGTTATGTCTGTAGCAAGATAGCTTTGAGAGCTGATATCTATAACTTAACCTCTAGTTTTATTATGATAACTTGGGGAATCAGTACTTCTTCAGAGGACAACATGTTCCTGTGATGGGTACAGATAGCTTCTCTTACTGGGGCATATTCATGAGATATTGCTAGGTATGGTGTATTTTGACTGTGGAGAAAACTGTCAGGAATAATATTTGGAGGGTACTGAGAAATACGATCTGGGAATTGGAATCCCTGTACAAGCAACCAAGCATCCCATCGTTTTCACCACGTTTGCCTCACTTTCCTCATCTGGCAAATGACCTGGAGAAAAAATGACAAATCACTTCCATAACTTTGCCAAGAAAATGCTAGATGGCGTGACAGAGGTAGACATGAGTGGAACAAAAAAACCTTATCAAGTACAACAATATGTGTCACATGCAGTGTCTTAGATACTGGGAATACCAGCACAAAAATCAAGACAGAGGACCCACAAAAGCTGCCTTTCACTGAATTCATTTTGTTTCTGATCATTAAACTCTTAACAATATCCAAGTATGCAAAAGTAACTGGGGTGAGATCTAGAAAACTTACCATTTCATACCTGTTGTTTGGTTCCTCAGCTTAGACTTGAAGTAAAAACAAGGGTCCATATTCAAAAGACCAAGTGGAAGCCAATGGAGAAGAATCCCTACTCAAGTCATAGAATGTGGGATCTGAAATGCTCCTGTGGCATTATCAAATTGTCACTGCAAAATCCTCAAATGTTGTCAACAATAACTCACCATAAGTCCCTCTAAGGGATCCCAAAGTCACCTGGATGCCAATGATTCAGGCAAAAACGAGGCAAGTTGGGTTATACGAGAGTTGTTATGAATAATACATCAAAATTTAGCCAAGCTAGAAGCTCAATGAGTTGACAGCTACATGGCCAATAAACAATTCGTGCGTTTACTGTTGCTAGGAGAGGCCTGGAATTCTGGAATAGGGAGTCATTGTGTATTCTAGGCAGGACATTTCCAGAAGGGGGACTAGGATGTTGAGAGGCCTAGAAACCAAGCCTGTGACCTTCACATGAAGGAAGATCTGGTCTATGAAATGGGGACTTAAGGATGACATCCCATCAGAGAAAATATTGGAATGCCTACCCTGTGAAAGAAGGATTCGATATGTTCTATTTGACTCCATGGCATAGTGCATACAGTGGTGATGAGACATTTACTAGTTCTGGGACCCTGGGCAAGTCACTTTGATGGGATTTAATGTGTTCAGGGACCCCTCAAGGATTGTATTCATAGACTCAAGCATTCTTTTAGTCACGTTGGCCAGGGTTTATTGTAAAGCCAATATGACAGGGAGAAGTCCTTATAGAACTTGCATACTTTAAGGAATTGGAAACCAAACAGAATTCATTTTAATGCTTGTATAGGAAATGTAAGGGATTCTTGGGCACAAAGAGTATGTAGGTGATGACTTACAACTTTGGACACAGGCATCTTTCGCTATTGGTAACCACAGGTAAGGGTTTCTCAGGGGGTATTTTTGTTCTGTTATGTCTGTAGCAAGGTAACTTTGAGAGCTGATATATATATATAGCTTGATCTCTGGATTGATTATGATAACTTTAGGAATCAGTCCTTCTTCAGGGGACAACATGTTCCTGTCATGGGTAAAGATAGCTTGTCTTCCTGGGGCACAATCCTGAGATATTGCTAGGTATAGTGATGGTTTTTTTCCACACCAGAAACTCATGAGGCCGTCAGCCCAAATGTGGAGGTGTAACTCACACTGGGGAAAGCACAGAGTGTTACATATTTAAATTACTTTGATTTGAGTTAATTGATCTGGTAATTCTTCATTAATTAAATAAACCAGACCTTTTGACTAAGTCAGTAACAGAAGCAGACAATGGAAATGAAACTCCAGCATTCCATCTCCTTCCTCTCTCTGTTCATTTGCACAGACCGCTTCTTTGTCTGAAATGTATTTTCTTCCTACCTCTCAGTCCCTTAGAATCCTTAGCTTCATTCAGGGACTACCTCCTTGGGAAGTCTTTATCAAACTTCCTCTCCCTCCCCACCCCCCAACATACCTCGTTCATTCTGTCTCCTCAGATTACCTTGTATTACTGTACAGGTTGAATATTCCCAGAAAATCGTCAGCTGGAGGGCAAAGGACTAGTTTGTTTTTGTTAACTCGGCAACTCACAGTGACTTGAGTAGGTACTTAATACATGTTGCCTGAGTTGCATATTCTATACTTTGCCAGATATGTAAGATCTTCAATTTAATTCTCACCTCTTAAGCACATAATTATGTGTAAGGCCCTGTGAGCATGAAGATAAGAAGGAAAAGCTGCTCCTACCTGCAAAAAATTTACATTCCTCTGGGGAGTATATCATGTATAAAACAGATAAGAAATATGCAAAGTGATTTGAGGGAGAGGAAACTATCAACTGTGGGGCTCCAGTTAGGCCTCTAGTAGGAGACTGAGCTTTGGTACCTGAGCTGTCTTGAAGCTCCTAATCTTCAAAGAGATGAAGAGGAAATGTGTTCCCCAGCATGGAAGAGTTAGGAAGTGAAGAGCAGAACTACAAAAAGACATTTTGGGGTTTAGCTCAATGAACTAGTTTTGCTGGACCGTAGAATGCCTGAGGAGGAATAAATCTTCAATCTGGAAAGGTGGGTTGGAGTCAGCTTGCGAAGAGCCTTAGGAACTAGGCCGAGGAATCTGTATTTTATCTTAGAGACTTGAGGATGTAATGGCAACCAGACCTGTTTTTAGGAAGTTCATTTTGATAGCTATGCAGAGGATAGTTTGGAGAGGGAGAGAAACTAGAGCAAGGTCATCTAAGAAGTTAGTACTGCAGTAGAAGTGAGTCATGATGAGGGCCTTAACTAGAGTGGTGGCTATGTGAGTGGAGAAATGTCCAGATGAGGAAGATGTTGAGGTGAAATGGATGAGACTTAGTATCTGATTGTGGATGCACAGAGGAAGGGAAGAATCAGATGACTTCCTCTGAGGTTTTTAACTTCAGTATTTAGAGTGGTTGATGATGGTGATTCTCACAACAGAAAGAAAGCTATTTAGAGGGGTGTTGGCATTAGGAAAGAGGATTATGAGTTTGTTTTGGAGACATTGCATTTGATGTGGCTAGAGAATATCTAGGTAGAGAGGTCCAGAAAGCCACTGATGAGAATGATTGGGACACAGTTTTGGAAGCCATCAGTTTAGAGACTATGATTGAATCCATAGGGGTTGATAAGAGTACTCAAATGCACTCTTGTAGAGAAAAGGGCATTGAGGCCAGGGAAGAGAGTATTAGAGGATACTAGAGACTGAGGAGGAATGCTCAGGCATGGAAGAAAACCAGAAGAGAACAGTGTCATGGAAGCCTAGCAAGGAGAAAGTATATGCAGGAGGAAGAATAGTCAAAGATTGTCAAAAACTGGAGAGATTAAGTGGTATGAGGTCTGAGAAAAGACTATTGAATCGGCAACTAAGATGTAATAACATTCTTAATGATTATTCATAAATCCATATACTTTATAGGCAGTACTTTAAAACAGCAAATTTATTTTTATTTCATGGAAGGTAACAATGGTTTAAAAATGGTAAAATATTTTCAGAAGTAAGGGATGAGAGAATCTAAAGCCAAACCATCATGCATATTTGCTTCAAAAAAATAACCTGGACTTCATATAACACCAGAACCTTGTTATTTCTCAATCAACAGTGTGTAGTTAGACCACTGACTTGTTAGAGATCAAGACTAATTAAAAACTAGAAAAAATCAACAGGAAAAAGACAGCTACTGTGTTACCTATTTAAATAAGTTATTGATACTGAAAAATGGGAAAGGATGACACAAATTTATAAGGGTTTTTTTTTAACAGAATTTTGTGTGATGTAAATGTAAATGTGATGTAATGAGACCAAAAGGAACTTAGATATTGTTTCATTAGCAAGTGCCTGTTCTTACCAAAGGGGAGAGGTGCCAGCCAAAGATAATACTGGTTTAGGCTATACACTTTTAAGGTATATCTTATGGACTGGAAAATGAAGATTATGAGTGTCTTCACCTTATAAAACAAGTAGGGAAGGAAGCATAGGTTTAATAAAATTTGGTGAGAAAACCAACTAAATGATTATCCAAAAAGTATTAAGGATGGAACTAGAAAGAAGAAGACCACAAAATGCTCTTACAAATGTTTCACTATCAAGGACAGTAGAGAACACCACATTTAACATGACATTTGAACTCTAGCCTTACAATTCAGGAGGTGCTGCTTGAAGTGGAAATGGTACTGAAAAAACAAAGATAGTAAAAACAGTAGAATTAGACCAAGTATATTTGGAGGACTGTGTTCAGAAGCAATCCAATGTTGATGGTGTTAAGGGATTGATTCTTAAGGAATATAAAGAAGGAGAAAATAAGATGTAGAAAATATCTTGGACTTTTTTTACTGGGAAAAAAGTGATCAGGACCATCAGTAACTACTGACACATATGAATGCTTTCCCCATCTTTTAACTTTTTTTGAATGAGAATACATGCATTGAAGTCATTCTTAATTAGGAAACTAGAAGGCAATAAGTAATCTTTTATAAATGATATTCAAGCAGAGCACATCTTTATAACAATTCACAAGTGTACAGAATACAGGATTTCACTGTGCTTAATGTTGATTATAAAAAAGGATTTGATTCCGTGGAACAAAAAGGTGTCTTGAAGGGATTCCACCAAAAAGTATTTTTTTTGGTATATGTGAAAATTATGCAAGATTCCTTTATGACAAGAGAGAAACCGTTCTTCAATGATGTACTGATTTCAAGCCCACAGACTCTATGGAGCCTCCTAGATGAAATCCATGATAACCCAAAAGAGTTTGGCTTGACTATCCAAGTAAGAAAACCCAAGTGGATGAAAAACGCCCCTTGTCCAATAGTATTCAGTTGGATGGACTCTCAATAGAGCTGTGTGTGTGTGTGTGTGTGTGTGTGTGGTCCTTAGAGCCTACAAAAGGACAATGAGTTGGACCCAGAATTAATGGGAAGAGTGAACTGAATTGCCTTTGGAAGATTTCAAAGTTCACTTTAACACAAGTGATCTTCTGGAATATGTGACTAGAAGCATATAACAGAATAGTCTTCAAAGTATTGACATTAGGAATCATCCCAAGGGCAAACAAGAAGTGGTAGATGGTGGCTGTGAGTAGAATGCAACACATTACAAACAAGGAGTTATATAAGAGGAATGGTATAAATAGTGTCATCAGAAAGAAATGAATGAAAAAAAAATGGGCTTATCATATAGTGAGAGAAGAATGAATAGCCTACATTGATTGTCAAGAAAATGTGAGTGAGATTAATCCCTAGAACACTGAAGGAGATGTCCTTTGGTGACCACATTTTTTCCACTTTGTGAGATTTGCGTGTTGCACAGAATGGGCAGAGATGGGTTGGGATGATGAGTCCAATAAACATTTCATACATCTATTGGAGTATATGTAAAATGATTATTGATCAAGTGGTACCTAATTTTTAAATCATGGGCTTAGAAAAGTACCAAGACCATAGCTTTCTCTTGTATCCAATCCCTCTCCCCAAGGTGCCCTTCTTTCACCATGCCCGCCACCCCGAGTCATTCCACCCCTCTCCACAGACCTTTCCTCTTCTCCCATTCCTTCAAAAAAGAAGCTACTTTTGTCGTTGGTGTTTTTGTGACAATCATGACGTTTTTAACTTCAGAAGTTGAATGGCAACAAAATTATTATGTGTGGCAAGTATATTTTTATTGCTTGACTTGTGTAATTGTTTTGGGCCCACCAAGATTAGTCATATCTAAGCACTTTTGCCACAGTTTTTTTTAATATTTGATAATGACATGCCAAACATGTCAAAGAAAAGTGAAAGTTCAATAAGTTTGGGTATTTGAAAATGTATAAACAGTTGATTAAAATTTTAATGTTATCCAGGTATTAATATCTTCCATAAGGAATTGAGATTTTCTTAAACCAGATATTTGAACTGCTTCTTTAAATAATATTTTAAATGCATAAAATACAATCCATAGGGTTACAAAAGAAATCATTTATATTAACATGCAGTTGCAAAATATAAAAAAAGTTCATGGACACCAAGTTAAGAACTCCTGATTTAAACAAAATGATTATATAAAATAGAAGCTGCCATAATTTTAATAAAACTTAAATATTGTCACTTTTTCATTGAACATATTTTCTTTAATATTTTTGTCCATATTGATATTCTTAAGAGTCTTAAGAGTTCATGAATAGTTCTGACAATTATTTTTATAGTCTTGAGTAAAATTATAAGTTAATAAATAGACATAGTTTCTCATTTTCTGATGTGCATTTTTTTCCACAAACTAAATAACATATACCTATTTAATTTTGATATAGTAACAAACCTATTCACTAAACAATCATCCCTAAATTGGCTTTAACAGACTTAAAAAGCATAAAATATGTCATTGCAGGACTGATATCTTTCATAGTGAACATAAATTTAAGTCGTTATGTAGCTGTCAGGGATCCTTCTGTGATTTAACAGCCCCATTTCTATATTATGTTGACATCACTGCTCTACATCAATGAAATCAGAAGTTCAGACCAAACACACACACACACACACACACACACACACACACACACACACTTTAGCATTGCAGTATAAGATAATATTTTTGAAAAAAAGTATATTGTGTGGAACTTTTATAAACTATTATGTTTTTTTGATATATTTTCTTTTATTTAATATATTTAGTTTTCAGCATTGATTTTCACAACAGTTTGAATTACAAATTTTCTCCCCATTTCCACCCTCCCCCCACTCGAAGATGGCATATACTCTGGTTGCCCCATTCCCCAGTCAGCCTTCCCTTCTGTCACCCCACTCCCCTCCCATCCCCTTTTCCCTTCCTTTCTTGTAGGGCAAGATAAATTTCTACACCCCATTGCCTGTGTCTCTTATTTCCTAGTTGCATGAAAAACCTTTTTTTTTTGTTTTTGAACATCTGTTTTTAAAACTTTGAGTTCCAAATTCTCTCCCCTCTTCCTTTCCCACCCACCCTCCCTAAGAAGTCAAGCAATTCAACATAGGCCACATGTGTATCATTATGCATAACCCTTCCACAATACTCATGTTGTGAAAGACTAACTATATTTTGCTCCTTCCTAACCTATCCCCCTTTATTGAATTTTCTCCCTTGACCCTGTCCCCTTTTGAAAGTGTTTGTTTTTGATTACCTATACCCCCATCTGCCCTCCCTTCTATCATTGCCCCCCTTTTTTATCTTCTTCATTCTTCTTTCCTGTGGGGTAAGATACCCAATTGAGTGCGTATGGTATTCCCTCCTCAGGTCAAATCTGATGAGAGCAAGATTCACTCATTCTCCCCTCACCTGCCTTCTCTTCTCTTCCACAGAACTGCTTTTTCTTGCCACTTTTATGTGAGATAATTTACCCCATTCTATCTCTCTCTATCTCCCTCTCTCAATATATTCCTCTCTCATCCCTTAATTTGATTTTATTTCTTTTAGATATCATCCCTTCATCTTCAACTCACCCTGTGCCCGCTCCCTCTCTCTCTCTATATATATACACATACATATATACATACATACACATTCACTTATACATATATATACAGCTACCCTAATACTGAGGTCTCATGAATCATACACATCATCTTTCCATGTAGGAATGTAAACAAAACAGTTCAACTTTATTAAGTGCCTTGCAATTTCTTTTTCTTGTTCTTTTTCTTGATTACCTTTTCATGCTTCTCTTGATTCTTGTGTTTGAAAGTCAAATTTTCTATTCAGCTCTGGTCTTTTCACTGAGAAAGCTTGAAAGTCCTCTATTTTATTGAAAATCCATATTTTGCCTTGTAGCATATTACTCAGTTTTGCTGGGTAGGTGATTCTTGGTTTTAATGCTAGCTCCATTGACCTCCAGAATATTGTATTCCAAGTCCTTCAATCTCTTAATGTAGAAGCTGACAGATCTTGGGTATTCTGATTGTGTTTCCACCATACTCAAATAGTTTCTTTCTGGCTGCTTGCAGTATTTTCTCCTTGATCTGGGAGCTCTGGAATTTGGCGACAATATTCCTAGGAGATTTCTTTTTGGGATCTATTTGAGGAGGTGATTGATGGATTCTTTCAATTTCTATTTTGCCCTGTGGCTGTAGAATATCAGGGCAGTTCTCCTTGATAATTTCTTGAAAGATGATATCCAGGCTCTTTTTTTGATCATGGCTTTCAGGTAGTTCAATAATTTTAAAATTATCTCTCCTGGATCTATTTTCCAGGTCATTGGTTTTTCCAATGAGATATTTCACATTGTCTTCCATTTTTTCATTCCTTTGGTTCTGTTTTATAATATCTTGATTTCTCATCAAGTCACTAGCTTCCACTTGCTCCAATCTGATTTTTAAGGTAGTATTTTCTTCAGTGGTCTTTTGGACCTCCTTTTCCATTTGGCTAATTCTGCCTTTCAAGGCATTCTTCCCCTCATTGGCTTTTTGGAGCTCTTTTGCCGTTTGTGTTAGTCTATTTTTTAAGGTGTTGTTTTCTTCAGTATATTTTTCAGTATTTTTTTGGGTGTCCTTTAGCAAGTCATTGACTTGTTTTTCATGGTTTTCTCGCATCCTTCTCATTTCTCTTCCCAATTTTTCCTCTACTTCTATAACTTGCTTTTCCAAATCCTTTTTGAGCTCTTCCATGGCCTGAGACCAGTTCATGTTTTTCTTGGAGGCTTTTGTTGTAGGCTCCTTGATTTTGTTAACTTCTTCTGTCTGTATGTTTTGGTCTTCTTTGTCACCAAAGAAAGAATCCAAAGTCTGAGACTGAATCTGGGTGCGTTTTCACTGCCTGGCCATATTCCCAGCCAAGTAACTTGACCCTTGAGTTTTTCAGCAGGGTATGGCTGCTTGTTGACTAAAGAGTTCTACATTCCACACTTGGGGGAATGCACCAGCTCTGCCACACCAGTACTCGTCCTTCCCCAAGAACCCCCAACCTGGACTGGACTTAGATGTTCAGCAGGCTCTGCACTCCTGCTCTGATCCACCACTTAATTCCTCCCACCAGGTGGGTCTGGGGCTGGAAGCAACTACGGCTGTATTTCTGTAGCTGCCACACCTCTGCTGCCTCAGGACGGTAGCTGAACCTCAAACTCCTTCCACTCCTGCAGCTTTTCCCACTAACCTTCTCTGTTGTCTTTGGTGTTTGTGGGTTGAGAAGTCTGGTAACTGCTGCAGCTCACTGATTCAGGGCGCTGGGGCACGCTCCACCCGGCTCCTGGTCTGTTTGGACTGCGCAGCTCACGCTGGGCTCTGCTCCGCTCCGCTCTTCTCCCAGCTCCATGCGGGATAGACCTCACCCAGAGACCATCCAGGCTGTCCTGGGCTGGTGCCCTGCTTCCCTCTGCTGTTTTGTGGGTTCTGCAGTTCTAGAATTGGTTCAGAGCCATTTTTCATAGGTTTTTGGAGGGACTTGGCGGGGAGCTCACGCTAGTCCCTGCTTTGCAGAGCCACCATCTTTGCTCCGTGCAAAACTATCATGTTTTAAGCAGAGTTTGTGAAAATAAGTATTTCTGAAGTATTTAACTTAAATGTGAAAATTGAATTTGATTATCTTAGAACTGTAGAGATTGCTTCCTGAGCAGAGTAAATATTAACCTTAAATTTATTAGAAAATTGATTTGTATGAAACAAAAAGTTATGGAAGAATTCCAGTATACATTTATGGAGGGCATACCTACATGTGAATCCAGTTTTTTGCAGTATTGAAAGCATTTGCAGACTCACATTAAGGCCCTCTTTTGTATGCAGGGCAACATGGTATAATAGAGAGCTGGACTCTGAGCCAGTATCACTTGGGTTCAAATCCTCCCTGCTGACCAAAACTGGTTCTATGACCCTGGGCCTGTTGCTCATTTATCATTTCAGTACTCTAAGCAACTCTAAGACTATGAGTTGTAGAGAAAGTGCTAACCTACATTGTAGGGGGAATTCTTCATTTACTTTTGAACTCATTTTGGGGAGGCATGTCTCTAAATGCTTATTTCTTGTAATTTCTTTATGAGGAGATATTTTAAATGTAATTTTATCTTTCTTGGACAGAATTAAATGTTTTGTATGACCATTTTCTACATTATTCAACTTTCTGTATCCATATTAATTCTATTTTCTATTTGATTTGTGTCTCTGATGATCTTGAAAGTATTTCTATTATACATATTGAAAATTAAGATACCCATTTAAAAAGAAAAAAAAATCACAAGAGAAAGCAAGAGATCTTTTGTGCTTCAGGGTTATCTGTTATTTTAAAAATAACAACTTTTAAGGTAATCATATTCACTTTGATTTTCACATATCTCAAAAACCTTTTCTAACAAACAGGGCTATAATGTCGACATGAGTTGAAATTCTCTGAAGCTGTCATTACTCTCACTTTTACAAATAAAGTTTGGAGGCACAATTTCCAAGTAATCGAATTTCATTGTTTGTGATCTTGGTGATGGGCCAATCATACAGAAACTTTATCCACATGAAGATATACAGGTATCAGAGCAACTCATGCCTTTATTCTGATGAAATTTCTTCCTAATACAAAATAACCAGTTGCACAATTCTAAAATGCTCATTTGTAATATGTAGAGACAGTGTCTAAATTACTTTAAAGTTCTTATGCTATTCCCTTTCATCACATTATGCTTCTCAGGCATTTATGCATAATAGAAATTTTAAGAACAATGTATTCTCAAGTCTAGACATATTAATCTTTAAATAAATTGTAAAAAAAATAAGAATCCTCTAAGGAAAACAAAAATATTACCTGAAAAAAATTTCTAAAACATGCTTTAGAATTGCATTAGCTTTCCAGGTAGAAGGTTAGGTCTCTAAGGTACTTAGAAGAAAAAATGTTTTTGCCCTTGAGGTGGAACTAGATACCCAGAGGCCATTTGTTCTTTCTTGTTCTTCAAGCCAAGTTCTCTCCCAGATTATCCCTTATTTAAAGTTCTTAGAAGGTATCAGGAATAAGTAGGGTTAGCAGAAACCTTAGGTAATTGCCTATGGTTGCCTATTTAGGTGTTTTAGTTTTTCTTATATCTAACTGAAAAGTCTTTCATTTGAGTTCATTTCCTTTATTCTGTCTGTAAAGCACAAACCTCTTATGTAAAGCCAGTCATTCAGCTGAATGTTCAAAAGTCCAGTTTTTCATGGAGACACTTTGCTATCATGTAAGCAAAATCTTGGATTGCTTCACTTGAAATTCAGCACATTTATTCTAGATCTTATATTATTTTAGGCATTTATGCAAATAGAATGTCTCATATACATGGAACTCAATTCATTATTGTGCATTTATATTATTTTAAACCCCAAAATAAAAATTATGTAAATACATGATCACTAAATGGTTCTGTTTATATATGTATGTGTGTATATATATATACACACATATATATGGACCCCAGTGCTTATAATATTCCTCATATTAGTTTAAAAGATCATTAATATATCCTGATGGGCAAAATGGTACAGTAAATAGAGGGCTGGCCTTGGAAGCAGAGAGATCTAGGTCGAAGTCTGGCTTCTTATACATATTAGTTGTGTGACTTTCAGCATGTCATAACCTCTCATCACCTCAGACAAAACTATACAATTAAGTTCCAAATAAGCTGAAAGTTTGCTAATCTGAATCGGTAGAAGGGGTAGGCTCCTTACACTGATAAAATCATAGTTTGGTCCCCTCCTCCCAAAGAAGACGAAATTTTTTTTTTTCAACAAATTTAGTTATCCCAGCTAGACCTGGAGTCAGAAAGACCTGAATTCAAATTCTGCCTCAGACACTGACCATGTGATGCTGGGCAGGTCACTTGATTTCTCAGCCTCAGTTTCCTCATCTGCCAAGGGGATAATAACACCCACCTCCCAGGGTTGTTGTGAGGATCGAAGGAGATGAGAATTATAAAGCATTTTGCAAACCTTAACATGGTACAGAAACTCTAGGTATTCTTATTACTAATCTTTCCAGTGCTTTACTAATCTTCAGGTGATATGTAAATTTCAGAAAATCAAATTTCTGTTTATGTGGCAAACATTAACTTCTAATAGTTATCAATATTAAGCAAGGAAATTTCCTCTCCAAACAGTTTCAAAATCCATTTCTTGTCTCCAACGAATAATTTCCCACTTGTAAACATTTCCTTGGTTTCCCATGATGATGTAAGAGGATGTGATACCTATGTAGCCAGTGTGCATTAACCCTTTCTCAAAATCCTCAAGGTATACCTCATCCTACATTTTAAATGCGAATATTGCTGTATGTGGAATATCTACTTCAGAAATTAAAACTGTATATATCAGATGTATGGCATGAGGAACATGTGATTTGGGAATTAAGTGCTAAGTTGGGATACACACAAACTAGTGAGATCTCTTAGCCTCAAAATTCTAGCTTAAGTAGTATTTTTATTCCATAGCCTATATCCTCTTCCTTGCTAGATAGTGATATCCTTTTTTTTTAAACCAAAAGGATTTAGGAAAAGTATGTCCTGTCTCTGCCTGATATAGATGATATAGAACGCAGTCATAATCCTAGTAATATTCCTAAACAAAGTGATTTAAGAGAGTTTTTGCCAAACAGATAGAATTGTAATCTTAAAAGGAATGATGACTTCAAAAATGAACTATTTACAAGCATATGTGTGCATGTATTTATGGGCAGTTAGGATCTTTGGATCACAGATTCAGAGCCAGGAGTTCAGCATCTATTTCAACCCATTTATTCTACAGATGAAGAAAGAGAACCAGATAGGTGAGTGACTTGTCCAAGGTCACACAGTTAATATGTACAGCCAAGGCAGGATTTGAATTGAATTACAGGAATTGAATTAAAATACAACTATATATAATTCAGTATCTCAGTAATTCTAAAAGGTGAGAAGGGTTGAAAATGGAAGTTAAAAATGAGTATATGGGGCCTAGAAGACTTCAGAAAAAATAGAGATTTAGAGCAATTGTGTAACTGAAGCAAAGAACTAATACAAATGCATGTTTTTGTATTGTGTTAAATAGCTAATGTTTGTCAGGTTTCTTGCATTAATTTCAAAGATATGGTTGACCAACTTGAAAGAACTCAATGAATGGAATATGAGTATAATTTAGATAAATGAAATTTAGAATTCATAAACATATGATCAATGCATTATTCAAGCTTTTTCTCACCTGCTTCCCAAATTCATGGCAGGGGGTGTGGTTCTTTAGAAATAAAATGCATTTAGGAAATGGTAAAATATCAACAACATATAAAAGACTTTGGGGGTTAAATTACAAACATGAATTGTGTTTTCTTGACTAAAAATTGGGAGTGAAGAATGAATTAAAATTAGTAGGGTGACAAGTTGCCAGATATAACAGAGCACAGATAATTTCTGACCTATCAATTGTACCGGTGAGAGACTATATTGATAAGTTGGGTTTGGTGGGACATTTTATTTTAAAGAAGAATGTGCTTGGTATTCAGGTTTTGCAAAATGAGTTCTATAAGCTTTCAGGATTAATGATCTTCATTGATAGTAGACAGACTCCTGAAGAATCAAACAACTCAGCTTTGCAACCTTGTCAATCCTGACTTCCCCTTTCCCTCACCTCTCACTCCCCAATATCCAGTCAGTTGCCAGGTCTTGTAGATTTATTTTGTCTTGATACTATCTCTTCCATACCCTTCATTTGGCTCATATTGCAGGTTTCCCTGTTCAAGACCTCATCACCTCTTGGCTGTACAGTTTTATCCTCTTAATTAGCCTCTGCATCCAGTCTCCCTCTTCTCCAACACATTGTCTACACAGCACCCATGGCGATAATCCTAAAACCAATCTTGAGTATGTCACTGCCTTACTCAAAAATCTTCATTTGTTTCCAGTGGCCTTAGGATAAATTCAAAGTAATTTTTTTGGTGGGGGGAGAGACAACAACATCAGGGAGAAACAAAAGGTCTCATATGGGATGAGCTGCACTTTGAAGGAAGCTAGAGATTTTAAGAAGGAGAAAGTGATTAGAGCATTCATCCTAGGCTTGGGGGCCAGCCTATGCAAAGAAGGAATGTCACCAGTGAGGAACAGCAAGAAGTCTAGTTTGGCTGGACAGTATAGTGTCTGAAGGGAGGGAGCCAAGGCTAAAAAGGCACATTGGCCCCATGTTGTGAGGAGCTTTAAGTGTGAAAGTGAGGAGTTTGCATTTGATTCTAGAGGCAAGATTGAGTGATAGGGTCAGACCTGTGCTTTAGGAACATCCCTTGGCAGTGCAAGAAGGGAGATATTTGACAGGGAGAGCAATTAAACTATTTCAGTTGGCTGGGTGACAAATGGGAGCATCAACTCCAGTGCTGTGGGTTGGAGAGAAGGGGATGAATGTGAGAGATGATGTTGAAGGAGAATCAATAAGACTCGGCAGCTGACTAGATATGTGAAGTAAGTGGGAGTGGGCAGTTGAGGATGACCAAGTTTGCAAACGTGGGTGACTTGAGGATAGTGGTACCCTCAACAGAAATTTGGGAGCTTGGAAAAGAGGATGAGTTTGGTCGGGGGAGAAATAAGTAGTTTGGGACATAATAGCTAGCAATTCTATGGTGCTTTAATAAGGTTTTCAAAGCACTTCACATGTGTCATCTCATTTGGTCCTCATGACAACACAAGCAGGTAGTTGCTATTATTATATGCCATTTTACAGATGAAGAAACTGAGGCAAACAGAAGTTAAGTGACTTGCCCTGGGTTATATAGATAGTAAGCCTCTGAGGCTAGATTTGAACTCAGGTCTTTCTGACTCCAAGTCCAGTACTAGCTATGCACCACCTACCTGCTAACATATTGAGTTTGAGATGGCTACACAACCTGCAATTTGAAATGCCCAAAAGACAGTTGGTAATATGCGATCAGAGCTCATAAAAAGGACCACAGCAGAGTATGTATAGATCTCTGAGTCGTCTACAAAGAAATGAAAATTGAACCAATGGGAACTGATGAGGTCACCAAATGAGAGAATGTAGAGAAAAGAAATGATCCCAGGACAGACTCTGGGGACACCTACATATGGATAGTGAGCCAGCAAAGAAGTCTGAGGAGCAAACAGGTAGGAGAATCAGGAGAGAATATTATCATGAAAACCCAGAGAAAAAAAGCATATTTAGGAGGAGAATGTGGTCAGTGCTGTCAAAGTACAAAGGAGACATAAATAAAGATGAGGGATGAAAAAAGACTTGTCAGGTTTATCAATTAAGAAATCATTAATAACTTGGGAGAAAATTTCAGTTGAGTGATGAAGTTAGAAGTAGGCTGCATGAAGCTGAAAAGTGAAAGGAAAGGAGGTAGCATGAGCTTCAGGTTCCCCCTCCATGGAGGTCTTCAAAGAGAGGGTGGACAACCACTTGTTAGCTGTTATAGTGGATGTTCTTTTAGACTAGATGGTTCTTGAGGCACCTTCCAACTCTCAAATTCTGTGATTCTGTGAAGTGAAGGGAATGAGTATAGATCATTTTTTAAAAAAATGGATTTGGCTCTGTAAGACAAGAGATATATAATATACAATATTTGAAGGCCTTTCATGTGGCTGAAGATTAGACTTTCTGTGCCACCCACCACCACCTCCCCACCTATTTCCAGAAGGCACAATTATGAGCAATGGGTAGAAATTAAAACAAAGATTTAGTCTTAATATATGACAAAACGTACTAACAACTGGAACCGTTTAAAACTTAATGGGCTGCTTCAGGATATAAAAGAATTCCCCCACCCAAGATCAACAAGCAAAGGTTCCATGATCATTTTGTGGGTATGTGACAGAAGAGATTCTTATTCAGGTCTTGGTTGAATTAGATGGCCTCTGAGGTCCTTTTCAACTCTGATTCTGTGAGAGTAGAGAAACCATGTATTAATATATGGAATGGCAGTCTTATCTCTACCAACATCCCTACCACTACCATCTTTCTGTTTAGTTGTAAAGGATGAATAACATAATGGATAGTTAATCCCCTAACATTCAAACTAGAATGAGATATTTTGAATACAGCAAAATATGCTTGCCATTCAAATTATCCCTGGAAATTCCAAAAAAAATGATAAAGGGAAATTTATTGAATAAAGGTGTATTCATTGATTCCATGTTTTATGCAGGTAGGCCCTTTACTTTATCAAGAGGGAAAATTTAATAAAAATTGAAAATTAAAGAACAATAAAGAATTACATTATGTTACAAAGACAGTACATTTGTATATGAGAGGTTGGGCAAATGAATCATCTCAATTTCCTTGAATATCACTTGGGCTATCAAGTAGAAAATTCATATACTCAGATATTCAGATTAGTGGTTTGTATATATAGTTTTTGTGACATCCTCAAGTATTTCCATATTTTGAGATATGACAAAAGTCTAAGCTCAAAAACTTTGCGAATTCACAGAGACAGGTATTTCAAACCAAAAGGAATCCTCCCCAAATTAACTCCAAGTAAAAAAGATTTTTCCTGTTAGAATTTTCAAGATAATTTTTGAAAGTTAATTTTTCATTTATTTTGAAACAATATATATTAACAAGTACTGATCTGAAAGAATTAATGTTCACCTAAACAGTGGTTGCTGTCTGTATGACACATAGGCCAAGGACAAGGCAATTGGTGAAATGGAGTATTGGCAAGCCTCATAGCCATTTGGGTTAAAAGCGTACCTGAAGCATTAGAATAATCATTTTTGTTTATTTACACTACCAAGTATGCCTGGCAGTTGTTTCATTTCATCTGGTTTTGTAGACAAGGCTAAGAACATTGGGATTTGTTTATCTTTAAGTACTTTAAAATTGGAACAGTTAACCTTGGGAAAAAAAAATCTTGTATTTAGTGGCTCTCTGAAACTACCCTCCCAGGACTCTTATTTATTCTCAGTTCCAATTATCTTTTCTACATCCCTTGTCTCCTTGCACCTCTGTTGTATTTGATGCTGTTGACTATCACTTCCTCCTGGAAAATCCTTACTTCCTGGTCTCCTTCATCTTAGCCTTTCCTGGTTTTCCCACTTCTCTGAACCTTCTTTTTTGTATCCTCTCTTCACCCCCTAATTGCAAGTACTCCCTAAGAATTAGTTCTTAACCTTATAAAAATATTTACACCTATTTCCTCAAAACTGATTCCTTTTCCTATCTTTAACTATACTTCTTCAGTTAATTCAATTTGTTATGCTGATGTTTAAAAAAATTCTACCATGTTTGATAGGAAAATATTTGCTTTTCTCCCTAACTCTAGCCCACTAACCCAACTTTCGTAAGTTAATTTAATTTAATTAAGTATTCAAAGTCATACAATAGGCAAGTGAAATTTGATCTTAATTCAATTGAAAGTATAGCTCACAATCTGTAAATTGATGCTCACTTAAATCAGATGCATCCTCTCAGTTCAGCAAGCCTTTACTAATTGTCTACTATGTACCAGGCACTGGGGATAGATAGATAAAAATGTTACAGAAAAAGGGAAGTTTAGAGGAAGAATAGATTTGGGGAGAAGATCCATTCCATTTTGGACATGTTGAGTTTGAGATTCTTACATGACATCCAGTTGGAGATATCCAGCAAGCACTTGGTGAGATGGGACGGGACGTCAGCAGATTTAGGAGCTGTGTTTGGAAGGAGTTGAGGAGATCAACAAGCGAGAGTCTAGGGAGAAAAGAGAAGCAATGATAAATAGAAAGTTTAAATTTTACAGGCTAGGCTTTAAGCCAAAATTATTTATCTGAAAACACCTGGAAATGAAGTTTGTTAGGGTCATAAATTGCACTTTTAAGCTCCCTATAACTGAATGAAAATCCCATTTGTTTGAGTAATTTCCAAAATAAAAAGATGATAACCGATCAATTTGTGGTATAGTGTAAAAGCACGGAATTTGAAAGGTTTGACCTAGAATGTGTAATTTTTAGAAACAATCCACAAAAAGCTATTACTGTATTATTTAGACTAAATGGGATTTATTCCACTTATGTGAAGAGATTGACATTAACGAAGAAAGTCACAGACATTTTAATTTTATACATCATTTCAACATAAGTAAAGGAGCAGACACCACTGCCTAGATAGGCAAAGTATTCGATACTGTGTACAATGTGATGCAATCAAGATGATTTTGTACAGCTTTTCAAATTGTAGTTCAAATGATATGTCTAGGCTATATATATATATATATATATATATATATATAATCTATATGTGTGTATACATATACATACATGTGCGTATATATGTATGTCAAATTTCTAAATTTTACTACCTTTGAAAGAAAACCCACTTATAGACAGTTATTTAAAATGTCTTTAAATTGAATGTATTGGTAATTTTTAGGGAATACAATTAATTCTTTTTAGAGATATACATATTTAATATAACATGCTTTGATAAATTTTATTATTCAAATTGCATATTTACATAAATCACTAGATAACTCAACATTTTGAATAAAGACAACTATAGCAATCTTTAAAAATAATGGAAATGAAGAAAATAAAGTGTCATAAATTGAGGGGCAAAGTTGATAGTTCTTATGAACTTCAAATGCCAGATAGGAGGTGCCTTAAACATCATCTCATTCAACTTTCTCATTTTGTACCAATGAGGATGAGATTGAGGTCCTCAAGCAACTTGCCCAGGTTCATGCAGAATTGAGAGCGCCACACTATGAAATGCTATCCTCTTGATGACAAATGCACTTTTATCTGCACCGTGCCATACTGTATTAGCCATATTTGTTTTTTACTGCAAAAGTCTATCAAAATGAAATTTTTGCCCATTTGTGAATTTGCTCCCCTGAGATTCAGAGGAAGTGAGAGACATCAGAAGATCTAAGAATGGAATTAGGGACACAAATCTGTGGGTCTAAGGAGGGAGAATATCTGATATTTATATAGCATTTTAATAGTTTGCAAAATACTTAACATAATTCCCATTGAATCCTGACCAAGGCCATTTTGATGAAGGTGTTACCACCATTTTACAGATGAGGAAACAGGCTCAGAGAGGTTACTTGTCCAGGGTTAAACAGTTATGAAATGTCAGAAGGTGTTTAAAAACATAAAAAATTCATCTATCATTCTTCTTTTCTGGGTATTGTATGTTGGTCAATCAGCCAACAATTATTTACTAGATTAAGCTGAGATACAGAAGACAAAACAATCCCTGTTCTCTGGAAATGTACATTCTCTAGGGAAATTAGACAAAGAGCACAAGTCTTTCCTCACAGTGAGTAAACTCGGAATTTTCCTGTAACCCCATAATGCTACGAAAATGTAACTGAAAAGTTATAATTGATTAAATTTCTGTCACATAACAAACATACAGGCCTGCTATATTCCTGTGGTCCCCCTGGTTTCTTTCTAGGTATTGCCATATGGAGCTATCTGCATATAAGATTCCTTGTTTAATATGTCTTAGAACCATTCTGTATCAATTATACACACTGATAAGAATTCTTGTGGCCCCAATTAAAAAAAATTAAATCATTTTTATCTTTTAGCATGACCTCAAATTTAAAGATAAATTTTCTTTCAAAATCTGAGGATGAGAAATGTTGATCAGAATGCTAGAATCTGGCATATTAGAGCTTTTAAAAAATCCCTTTTGCGCTTAAAATTATGATTTCACAGGAGTTCATATGAGTAGGTCTATGAAAGAAGTAACTATCATAGGAGGAAATTATGATGTAGTTTCCATATAACTGGATGCTTATACCTGTCGTAGCTATTCATACACAGGACAGAGTAAATACAATAAAGATGCAGTATTCCTTGTATTTTAAAATAATCCTTGAAGACTACCACTAATAAAAATGTTCCTATATGTAATGGATGGCACTCCACTAAGACACCAGCCTATGCTTAAAATAATGAAGAGGGTATTTGGTTAGGGGATACATTTTCACATCTTTCAAAAGTATAAATTCTACCATCAGCAAGAAAATTAACTTTATATATTTAAGTTCACATGAAAACTGAAGTTGCAAAAGATAATTTTTCATCATTTAGGTCAGGGGAACCATTGTGAATTTTAACTGAATGACCCACAAGTCATGAATTGCTTGTAAAATATCAGGAACATTATTTGAGTTCATTTGAAATGTTAAAATACTTTTTGTTCTACTTAAAAAGATAGATTAACCTTATTTCAAATTCATCACAATCTTAACATTTTTGTCAATTAATTTTGTCAATTTTGAAAAATTTGAACCTTATTAAAAACTCTAATGAACTAAACATTTTTTCTCAAAATGAAATACTTGATTTTTAGCCAACACACTAAATCTTAGATATTATTGAAAGCATTGACTTGTACTTTCTGAAATGACCTTCGATGTCTTCTCTGCCTCATTCTTTTTCACTTTAGAGGCATCCCAAATACTTGTGGAAAGAGCAAATAATGACATTTTATGAGATACTTTTATCATTTTACACATATATATGATTTTAAAAATAAAATTCTTTTTTATCTTAGAAGGTACAAATGGTATTGTAAATGCCTTGCAGTAATTGTCTAGACATAGTTAGGTTGAGCAATAAACTAAACTCCAACAGCATATCCATCAATAAGAAATAAATATTCTAAGATACTATGAAAAAACTTGCTAACTATATAATAATGTTTTTAACTGCCATTTCCTATTGGTACTATTAAGCAACTGATCAAGATTTAGCTTAGAGCTAAGGTTTCTCCCCGCCCCACCCCACGCCCCTTGGAGCTTAGTTTCTAAGATACAAAACAAATCCTTAAACCAAGCATCAGGAGAGAGTAGTAAAAGCTACCATTTAATAATAGCTAGAATTTATATAATGCTTTAAGTTTTGCCAAGTATTTTACAAGTATGAGCTCCTTTGATCCTTACAACAACCCTGAGAGGTAGATGAGACTCCAGACTTCGTGCTTTGTCTGCTATCTACCATAATGAAAACCTAGGGTGGAAAATGTATCGAAGAAGAGAAGGGTGTTTAGCAGTGACAAAAGTAGTAGCTACATCAGAATGCATGAAGACTGAGAGAAATCCATCACAGCTATTGGTCAGGGATATCTTGGGGAAAAGTAGGTTAGGTTGAATGATGAAGTAACCTACCAGCTGCAAATTGTTGAGGACATGATACAGTTTTCCATTTTATATAGTAAAATTATAAAAGCATTATTACTTTATTATCCTACCATCAATCAATCAACAAATGTTGATTAAATACCTACTATATGCAGTCAGTGCTGGGAAAACAAAGAGAATGAAACAATCCTTTACTTATATTCGTTACATACATTCTAATGGGGAAGGCAACAAGCATGTATATATATATGCTTGTATATATATATGTATATATATGTGTATATATATATGTGTATATATATGTACATATATATGTGTATATATGTATATATATACACATATATATGTACATATATATACTTATATATGTATATAAGTAGATAAAGAATAGACACGAAGTGAGTAAATACACAGCTATATTCATGTAATTTGGGAGAAAGGGCAGTACCAACTTTGGGGATCAGAAAAGGCATCTTGCAGAAGATAATGAATGCTTGAGCTACATTTTAGAGGAAGAGAGGGATTCGGTGAGGAAGAATTGGAGTGTATTCCAGACTTCCAAAACAGATAGTGTAAAGGAATGGGTGAAGGGAGATGAATTGTCATTTGAGGAAAAGAGAAAAGCCCGATTTGGCTGGATTTTGAACACAGGAAGCAGGGGGAGTCATATCCGAGGAGACAGGAAAGATAGATTGGGTCAGATCACAAAGGGTTTTATAATGGCTAACTAGTGTAGTTTATATTTTATCCTAGAGACAATTAGTTGCAATTGGAGTTGATTAAGTATAGGAGTGACATGGTCAGATCTGTGCTTAAAGAAAATTACTTTGGCAGCAGAATTTAGGAGGGACTTGTGTGATGAGAGACTTGAGACAAAACTGTTGTGGTTATCCAGGCAAGAGGCAAGGAGTTCTTGAATTAAGATAGCAGCTGTGTGAATAGAGAGAAGGGATTGAACATGAGATGTTAAAAAAGAAATGGCAAGGTCTGGCAGTTTCATGTGTGATGTGAGGGAGAGAGAGGAGTCATGGATAGCACAGGACGAATGGTAGTAGGTTCTAGAGATAGGGAAGTTTGGAAAAGTTGAGAATTTCAAAAGGGAAAGTGGTTGACATGTGCAGCAGGCAGCTGGTGATGCAAAATTGAAGCTCAGGGAAGCAACTTGGGTTGGTGAGACACATAGATCTAGATATAAATATGTCATGAATGAATAAGCATTTATTGTTTACTATGTGCCAGGTATGTGTGCATAGAGATGATAATTAAATAAGAGATAGTATGTAGAGGGTTGCTGAAATCCCTGGAAGAGAACCTGCAATGGAACCTTGGGGAATAGTCACATAAGCTATTGTGTGATGTGGATGATAAGCTAGCAAAGGAGAAGAAGGGATGCTTAGCAAGTAGAAGGAGAATCACGAGAAGGAAGTATCATGAAAACCCAGAGAGAACAAAGTATCCAGCAGACAGGTCAAAATGGATGTGGATCGAGAAAAGACCATCTGATTTGGCAATTAAAGAAATTGTGGGTAACTTTCATGAGAACACTGAAGTCAGAAAGCAGATAGAAAAGGGTTTATGAGTAAACAAAAGAAGAGGAAATGAAAGTGACAAGTGTAGACACTTTTTTCAAAGAGTTTGGTTGGCAAAGAGTAGAGAGCTATAGGATAATAGCTTGAGGGGATGGTGGCATCTAGTGAAGGTTATTTAAAGATGGGTTGACTTGAGTATGTTTGAGGCAGTGGGGAGAGGCTGAAGATTTGAGAAGGAATGTAATGTACTAAAAGAAGACAGGATGGGATCAACTGCATGTGTAGTGGGGATGGCCTTCGTAGATTGTACATAAGGGGAAAGAGTGAGAGATAATGTCAATAGGTTTTGCAGTTAAGGAAATAGGGAATTCACATTTAATGGCCTTAATTTGCTCAGTAAAGTAGGAGGTAAAGTCCTCATTTGAAAAAGAGAGGGAGAGACATGGGATGCTTAAGGAAGAAAGAGAAGGTTTGAAATTAGTCTCTATGGAGAATTAGATAGGAAATCATTTGGAGGGAATAAAAAGACGTACCTTGGGCCTAGTTGAAGGTGGATAACATGAATTTGTAATGTACCCAATGAACCCAGTTGTGAGACTTCTTTCAGCTCTGTTCAATAGCCCATGAAGAGGAGCAGAAGATGTAGAACCAATTGGCATGTTGAAAATAGCTATGAATGTTCATAATTTGGGGTATTTTATATTTCTAAAATGCTGATAAATAATGCTTGTTGGGGGTTGGGGGTGGCACACAGGAATTCCCTCTTAAGGAAGAAGCTTGATGCTGAAGGCTGTTGGGAGAAGGGAGTTGTATAAACAGTATCACCAATTAATGCACTTAGAGTAAGACCTGGAACACTTAACCTCTGATCTTCTTGTAAAGGGAAGCTTAAAAGTACTTATCACTATAGCTAGAGTAATTTTGTAAGAAGTGACATAAAAAACTGTTTGCAGACTATTTACAATCCTCTTTGATTCAGTTGTTTCAGACATGTCAGACTCTTCATGACTCCAGGGTTACAGTAGTAAGTGAGGTTGGATTTGAACTGGGGTCTTCCTGACTCTAGGCCTGGCACTCTATTCACTTTGCCACCGAGATGCCCCAACAACAACAAATATTATATTTGCCAACTATCCACAGTCCTATTTGATATCATAATCTCAACTACATTGGAAACAAACAACATCACAGATAATTCTATAGCTTTAAGAGAGATGAGTCCATGTTCCTAAATTCTAAAGACCTGACAGTCATGTTCATTAACCACAGGTCCAATTCTCTAATAATTGGATTCATATGCTGTAATACACACACGTACATACATACACACATACACACGTGCATACACATATGCATACATTCATATACACATAAACACATACTCGTACATACATACACATACATTCATACATACATACGCACATACATACACGCATACGTACTTACTTACACATGTTGAAAAACTCCCTGAAATTACCCTCAGTATCTTGCCCAATAGTTTCATTCCATCACTCTAGTTGTGGCTATTTGGTAAAAACAAGTCTTGAATCAAATATGACCCTCAGTATACAGTCCAAATAGCCTTCTATCAGGTGGTCCTCCTACAGATTCCTGCTTTTGGTTTTGGCTGCATAATCAATATTTGGTATAAGTTGTGAGGTCACTTCAGAGGCTAGAGTAACTGGACTTTGTCCAAAGGCACCAGTTTACAGTGTACATGTACTTCAGTAGAACAAAATTACTGAGCTTAAGAACCTAGTCAGCGAGTATGACTGTTTAAAACAAAAAGCTACCAGATGGGCTTTCCCTTGGTGATGGATGCACATACCCATGTTCCTTCCCTGGTGATATCTTCTTCAGCAGTCTCTCCTTTCCTCAGGTCTCTTTCTCCTTACATCATAGGACCTGTGTCCTAAAGTCTGAAGTATCTCCTTGAGGTCTCTCCTGTAATAGAATTGTCCTTAAAAAGCTCATTTGAGGGCACCTATCCTGCTGCTTGTCCTAGGACCAATTTTGCAATACCTGGTCTGCCTTATTTGATAATTATGCTATGGATTATCTACCTTGACATTAAAAATTATGAAAATCATTGTGCTATAGTAGTTTTCCAAGTAAAATAAGTTTATAAGCCCCATTTTGCTTCCATACTCTCACTGTATTTGCTATGTAAGGGGGAAGAGATTTCTAAGAAAAGAAACTGTTAATAATGCAGTATAGAAACTTATTTCTGTTATTCCAAAGATAAAAAAAATTTAAGCCTTTTTTTTGTATTTTTTGGCAGATTACAGCTAAAAGTTATGACAAGGTTGAAAAGGTGAGTCCATTCAAACATACTCAATAGTATGCTATAGTTTAACTGGTAGTTGCAATCATATTTTAGTGGCCATAAGCAGAATAGGCTTGATCACTTAAGCCTCCACTATTTAAATGAAGACAACCTAGACTACAGAAGTTCTTTCCTCATATGTATGTGCTTTTGTGTGTGAGAATACAAAATTTCACTGATCCAATTGAATTATTTTTTCTTTCTGCTGATTTTATATTCATGAATTTCACCTCAATAATGTAAAAGTGAAATTTTATTATATACAGCTAATAACATTCTCTTGCGTTAACAGTTATTTCAGAGATACCTTATGAAGGTTTTACATATTGATTTATGGAAGTGTTATCTTTCCTATGTCAGAGAAACCAAGGGAGAACTACCCAGCTACAAGAAAGTTAAGCCAGGGGTCCAAAAAATTCAAACCAGCTTTGGCACATTTTCACATTTGCTTCTATTACTTCTCTCAGACACTGAGAAGAGCTGAGAAAAATTTATACATTTGAAATAATAGGTTTCACGTTTGATTAGTCTTTTAGACCTTGGGGTCTTCTACTCAACCACATAAAAAATTCTTTCCTTGAGTGACTCAGCTTACCTCATTGAGCCTTGCTGGTTGCTGCTGCTTCTCTTCCGGGAAGCGGAAAACTTCCTGTGTGATGAGTCATGGGGCTGGCTGAGGGGAGGTGTTAACTCCAGAGCCATGCCCTATTGGGTGTTAACCTGGTCTACGCTAGGGGGAGGGGCCAACTCAAGAACCAATCAGCTCTGGTCATTCAGGCGGCACTTGAGGATATCGAAAACGCTATAAGAGGGGAGAGGACAGCTTGAAGATCGGTTTTCCTTTTCCGGTTGGAGCCAGAGACACCTACAGCCGAAGCTGAGCTGCCGGTAGCAGAGCTGACCCACGTGGATCGAGGAGTGCTGAGCCAAGACTGGAGGCCAGTGGGTAATCTTCTTACCGCAGAGGGGAAGCACCTATATGATTTTGCCTTATACCATGTATATGATTTTGCTTTATACCATCATGTTTCTCTGTGGCCTCCTGGTTACTCTTGTGAGGCAGACTTATTGGGCCTGGAAGCTTTTGATCAAAATATCAAAATGGGGATTTGTGGGCCTGTTACTGTGGAGTGTAAATACATGCTTTAGTTCTCCTGCCTTCTGCCTAGAGAATTCCTTATATCCTGCCATTCCGAACCTTTCAGGCACATATGAGATTCTCTTTGAAATCATAAATTCTACCTTCCTAATATACACTCCTGGTTTTTTTGTGGAAGTTAAGTGATTCTCCCCATTGCTCCAGGTACCTCCATGCTTTCAGCTGATAATGCACTATTTTGTCTTTTTAGGCGCAGTTTTAATTTTTAATTTTTTTCTTTTTTTTATACTTTTCTTCTATTTTTAAAATTTTACGGTTTTATTTTTTGATTTAATTTCTTATTTCTCCTCGCCTTATTTTTTAAAATGTCATTTATCACATGCTTAATATTAAACATCACATATAACCAAATTTACTCTCCAAATATTTATTTATAAATAACAAGTAAATTAAAAACATAAAAGATAATTTTATTTCTAAGTCCCCATGAGTGCTCTTCATCCATTTATTTTCACCCATTTTTCTTCTTAACTTGTTGTAGTAAATATGTAAATAAACAGAGTAAATATACTCAGCTCATCTACTTTTCTTTTTGTTTACTATACTTAGTAAAGGCCTAGATTTCTTTATATTCCTTTACTTGCACACTTTAGCTGCATTATGTATAGTATTCCATTACATCAAGGTACAACAATTTGTGTAACCATTCCCTTATTTTAGTTCACTTAGGTTGTTCCTAGTTTTGGGTAATTACACATACTACAACTGTAAAATCCTTTATTAGATAGTACCTTTCCCCCCCCTTTTTGATAACCCTTTCCATTATATTTATGATAATGGAATTATTCAGTCAAAGGGCATGATTATGTTGTAATTTTGACTGCATATTGCTAGACTGTTTTCCAAAAAATTCTACTAGTTTGCAGGTCGACCATCAATGAACTTGTGCACCTATTTCTTAATCTCACCAGTATTGTTTCCTTACTTTCAGTTATTTTTGCTAATTTAATTTGATGGGTGTAAGGTGGTGCCCCAGAGCTGTTTTAATCTAAACGTCTTTTGTATATTAATGAGGTTGAGCCCTGGACACTTTTCATATGCAGGCAGACCAGTGACTCATGTGGCTATAGCCAGAATTCTCTCTTTTACCTGATGTAGAACCCTTTATTGTCTTCCATAACAAAATAGTTACCTTCTAATAGATTTATTCTGAGACATATTCCAACAAGGAGATTAAAGCACATAACAGTCTTTCTGTAGCTAGTTAGCTGCCGTGCTCATTATATAATCTCTATTCATGCAGCTTCCCAACAATTTCACTAAACACCTAGTGAATGATTTTGGTTTTTGGTCTCTGGGGATACAAAAAATATGAGTCCCTGCCCTTGAGAAACTTAGAATCTAGCTGGGGAGACATGAAAGTATAAATAACAGTACAGAGTTTAACACAAACTAAAATCTGGGAGGAGGGAGATTGTGAGGGGTAGGATTTAAGTAAGTAGAAAAATAGATGAGGGACGAGCATTTCTGATAGGGAATTGGATTTTTTTGGAGGGGTGGGTCTGTGTGAAGAGGTTAAAAGAAAAATGATGATTGTAGGGGAACCATACGTTTCTAGGGGTGCTTGAGACCCCAAAGAATTCAACTCAAGCCTTCTCAGCCAAGGGAAAAGAGAAAGTTTATTAGGGATTCACCATAATGGGTTGTCTTAAGAAATCCCACCCTTTGTGATGCCTGTTTTCACAAGCGGGCCAGATTCAATCCACTGAGCTAGATTGAATCTGAGCGCCTTCATGGAGGCAAGATGGAGATTATATACACAAAGGTTGTAGGAGGGATTGAGGGGCGGTCTGGGGTGACTAGAGGAGGGGTTTAGGGAGGGTCTTGAGGGGAAGTCTAAGGAGGATAAGGTAGGGTCAGAGTCCAGGAACCAAGAGAATGGGATTAAGGGCAGGAAGTTCCTGAAGGAATATCAAGGTTGGGAAGTAACTGAAGGCATGCATATCTAAAGTAACAACAGAGGGCAAGGTTTAGGTAGAGATTTGGGCCTAATGATAATGTGAGGCTTATGGCCTTAGGGAAAGGCCAGATCTAGTTGGAAGATTCAAGTGTTATACCAGAAGCGAGTGAGACATGCCACAGAGTATAAATTTTGAATGGAGAAGTTTATTAGCCGGCGGTCATTCGGGGAAATTCCCAAATCAAATGACCACGTTTGAAGCGAGAGGGTAGTTTATTTAGACAATACAGGATTCAGTGCTTAATTATCTCTTGAAGTTTACATATGTTACTTTGCAGACTCAGCAAGCCTGTGTTATTTCACTTTTTATGACCATGATACATTAGATACACAATTTTCCCTTTTTTATGGAACCATTCAAATCTTTGAAGAAGGAATGACTTGATGCAAAGCACCTGAGGTTTGGGCCACTAAGATAGGGACAGAATTCACACAAGAACGAATAAGGTAGGGGATATGAGAAAGTAATCAGGAACCTATAGTTACAGGTAGGATCAATAAAATGAAGGGGGGCCAACCAAAGTGCTAGCAGGGTGGTGAGCCAGGGGGGACATTGGTCCTGAAAATCACTCAATATCAGCTTAGGCTAGTGCCAGGTGAAAAACTTGCAGTAAAAATTCCCTAAACGCATCCTGTAAAGCAGGGGTTTGGGAAGTAACTGAAGGCACGCATAAAGTAACAATAGAGGGCAAGGCTTCAGGCAGAAATTCAGAAGCTTCTTCAATTAGAGTGGCTGTAGCAGCCAGGGAGTCTAATTGTTTTTAAAACAGGCAACTGGCTTAGACAACTAAGGACTGCTTTAGGACTCCCAAAGCCTGTGCTCTCCCTTCATCAACATGCCAAGTGAAAAGTTTGTAAAGACAAGAGTGTTGACAAGGGTCAGTTAAAGTATATACCTGTAAAATATTAAGCAAGGTGCTCCTCTCAGGATTAGGGTCTCATCCCTCAATGGCAACAAGGGGAAAAATATCCTTAAGTAAGTCTGATCTGGCCTTGTCAACAGAGGTAGGGGTATTTCCTGAGCAAATTTTAGAGAACAAAGAAGCCCAGGTCCTGGATCATCTTCCAGTTACTCATTAATTCAGGCTACAAAATGGTATAAAACATTCCACATTTCCCCCGTTTGGTCAAAGGCAAACTGAAAGTTTCGCCTAAAGACCAATTAAAGGTATGGAAAAAAAAAACTCTACCTTAAAAGTTCTAAAAATCCTTATCTAGGTGGATTCAGGGTTTTTTTTGGTTTGTTTTTCTTTCTGTGTTTGGACATCCCCAGAGATGGACAGTAATTATAAACTACTTGTAAACAAGCAGGGGGAGCAAGTTGCAAGGGGATCAGTAGGGAGCACAATGGGGAAACTAGAGCACTTAAGTAAAATAAGCTAAAGACACCAAAGGTACAAGTAAACAGTCTTGGGAATGCAAGGGACTCAGAAAGAGAGTTGTGCTTCATACAGGTTCTGGTCCAGAGTCTCAGGAGGGGCTGCCTGCGTCTGATGCTGTCCCCTTCAGGCTCCTTTGAAACCGGAGGGCAAGGTGTCCTATGGGCTCAGATGTCCACTTGGGATCAGGGGCAGATGTGACAGAAAGATCAAGGAGTCCATCCACAAGTTGGCAGCTGTAGAAGTAGTCAGATCTGACAGGAGCTCCCAGAACACATATGATTTGATAATTGAGAGAAAAACAGCACAACATAGGTCCCAGCCACACAGGGCTAAGTTCAAAAAAATACAATACCTAGATAGTAAAAGAGAGTTCTGCTTCTCTGGTTCAGATCTAGAAATTCTCAAACAATTCTAACTTAATATAACTTAGTACAATCACTTAAATTTGGTTTTCCTTCTTTTAACTTCAGAGTATTTCAGTTCATATATCATCTACTGTTTCTGTCCTTACCTAAATTTTGTACCTGGTATAAGAATCCTTTAAAATATAAAAGTCCAACCATAAATTGAATTCATCTTCCTTTTAAAATCATCAGACAGATACCTTACAAAGGAGATATAATTTCACTTGTAACAATATCTCATACAATTTCCTTGTGCAAAAATCCACATTTAAGATCTTATTACCAAAACATACTCCTCAGCTTGAATTTCCAGAATTGATAAATTTTGGAACCAGTCATACACATCTGTATATAATTCTTAGGGGAATCAATCTGATCCGTTTTCCAAATTTGCTATCCCTTCCTTCTCTTAGACATTGGTCACATTACATCTTTGCCTAATTTGCTTTGCCTAATCATTTCCCCTTTTTTAAAATTTTTTTTATTTTTGGAGGATGTTATCCCTATATTATTTCAATGTTTTATTTGGCCATGAACATAGGTTAAAATTGTTAGCTATTCACACCTGTATCCTATTATAATAACTCAGAGATATCTCAATACTCATCTGTTACCTAACAGATTTATCATAGTGTTTACAAAACTTCTTGTTAATATGAATTTGCTATGAAAGAAACGAGGGACAATGTCATATATCTTAACAGAAGGAAAGAACTTCCTTAGCTCTGTTTGATTCCAGGCACCAGTCATATCTGATAGCCAATCTTATAGTCACCAGGTGCTGAAAGCAGGGCTTAAGAGTAATCAGGTGGAGACTCCTTTTCAGAAAGGAAATAGCAGAATTGGGAAACAGAGTCAGGAAGATCTTACCTAGGCTGTGTCCAAGGTCGTCTTCAAGACTTTTTCCCAGGCACAGACCTTTCAAGTTCTCAACTTGCAATGCCTGCCATACTACTACTGGCTTCACATGACCTAAACCTGTAATCAGAGCTTAAAACAATATTAAATTGTAGTCCCATAAAATCTTAAATAGCAAATAAATATCCTTCACATGAGACTGCCCAAATTTCATTGAGCTAATAATTAACAAATCAAGCTACATAACATTTCCAGCTTCTAAATACTTCCTCACACTCTTTCCCAACTTGCTAAAACCATCTGAAACTATCATTCTCAGGACAGGGGAGGCTTAGCTAACTCCCATTTGTCCCCTAACTTTCTCATCTGCCTTTCGTATCCCCTCAAGCTTTTATTTACCTTTCCAAATCTTTCAAACCTATTACTCAGTGTCCCTTTACATTTCAACCATAACACAAAACAACTCATTAGTTAGTACTTTTTACTGACATAACTGTGTATACTGGAATCCCATTCCAGTTTACTTAAACAAACAAAAGAGGTTAATGACTGACCTCACAAGTTGATGGATTTGTCCCTGTTAATTCCTTCTGGAGGAAAAAAGGAACACTTCAGGAATTGAGTCTTATACATATTGTTAAGCTCTAACTCTCGCTTAAAATCACAAAAACATTTTCCAAAATACTTCTAGAATTGTTTACCTAAACTGAAGATGTCTCTGATTTAGTCGCAGTAATTAATTACACTATTTGTGTCAATACCTAATTGCTCTTATATCACTTCACAACATCCAAGAACTCTATCTTGCATAAATACAATACAACTTTAAAATCCCAGCCCTAGTCCACGGGATAATGATTCAACCCTACATCATAAAACTTCTCTTCCCTTTCTAATTATTCTCATTAACACTTTAGAAACCATATTATCTTTCATTTGACTATACAAGAGTACCAGTATAACCAGTCATTCGATTAAAACAACAAGATTTTACATATTTGCATTTACCCAATTAAATTAGCTTTTATTACAATAACAAAGTTTACCAGGACCTTTAAAAACTTTGTCCATAGGAATCCCTCTACCCTGAAAACTAGGAAGCTAGGAAGGCTCAAGATATGGTAAAAGTCATATAATTCAAGATAATGTCTAGGGTCAAGGCTTCCATCCTTCATGGCCATGGACAGACCGAGAGATGTTTTAGCTCCATCTGTTGACATAAGATAGAGACATCTCTGAGCCCACTCTGCCAGAGGAAGGTCGTTAGGCATTAGCCTTTTTCCTGGTAATTAGCTCACATTCCTTAGAAGAGTCTTAGGGGCCCAGGCCCCTTGCTGAATGGCAGGAACTCAGTCTGTTTTTTTATATGCAGACTGGGGTTTGCAGTTAGGGGCTGGGGGCAGGGTTTTTTTTGGCAATAGCTGGCTACTCAGGTATCACACAAGGACAGTTCAAGGGGGCTCCCAGAGACTGTATTCCAGATTCAAGGGGGTTCCCAGAGACTGTGCCCTCACCATGTGCATGCTGTTTTCAGGGAACAATGAGTAGATTGGTTTGGCTGTAGAGTGGTGTATGTTAGATTGAAGAGGGAAGTGTAGGGATCAGCCTAATTGCTGTAATATAGAGTTTGGACTTCCACCCGTAGTCAGCAGAGAAACAATGAACAATTTGGAGCAGGAGATTGATGTTTGGAAAATGGCATTTTAGTGTTGTACCAGAAGCGAGTGAGATGCCACAGAGTATAAGTTTTAAATGGAGAATTTATTAGCCGGCAGCCATTAGGGGTATGTTACCCAGATCAAATGGCCCCGTGCTGGGGTGAAGGTGTGGCTTTTATAGGACATATGGGTACAGAGGTTAATTATCTCCTGGAACCTACAGGCCAGGTCACAGGGTGGGGGGAACAGGAGCAAAAGGTCTTGACTGATCAAAAGATTCTGACAGGTTATCCTTAAGTGGGATAATCTTATTGACATTCCTTGGTGGAGTCACGGAGCCTCAGGGATATCTGCTAAATGCCAGAAAGTCTAAGTCCATTCCTTATCATGCAAATGGGGGTTTCTCAGAGGTCTCCTGATTTTTCCAGTATTACATTAGCAATATTGATAATGTTATGTGTCAGCCAGTAGTAGGTATGCATAGACCTATTTATTGACCATTTGTGATTTGTTCTGAGCTAAAAGGAAAATCAGGGATGGCCAGTGAAGTAAAAATTTAGTTCTTGGACACATTCTACACTGTTCATCCTATGTTTGCAGCCAGGTAATTAGCATCTTTGTTTGCCTCTGACTTCTTTTAATTTGCTCAAAGAATATTTTCTATGTTTTAATTGTAGATGACTTTTAGATTCCCTTCCTGAATATTGTCATCACTTCTACCTCCACAATATCTCTCATTGCTTTCTCACAGTCATTAACCCACTTTTGGCCCATGTTGCCTCTTATCTGGACTATTGAAATAGCCACCTAACTGGTCTCCCTACCTCCAGTCTGTCCCTCTCGAACTCCATCCAGCTACTGAGTTCATATGCCTAAGTCACAATTATGGTGATGTCATAACCTCTACCCAAGAAACTTGAGTGACTCGCGGCTGTCGCTGGAATAACATGCCAGCTCTACTGGAATCTAAAACCCTTCCTAGCATGCCTCCCACTTATTTCTAGATCTAGACATCTTTAGATCTCTATAGATATATCTTTATCTCTGCATCTAGATATCTCACTCTTTACAGATGTATCAATGGGCAGCTAGGTGACACAGTGGATAGAGGGCTGGTCTGTATGACCCTGGGCAAGTCATTTCACCCTGTTAGCCTCAGTTTCCTCATCTATAAAATGAGCTGGAGTAGGAAATCGCCAACCACTCCAGTATCTTTGCCAAAAACAACTCCAAATGGGGTCATAGAGAGTCAGACAGGACTGAATAACAACAACACAGGTACATCTATATCTCTAGATCTAGGTATTTTTCTCTCTGTCTATAGATATCTCCAGATCTATAGATCTGTATCTAGATTCTAGATTTCATGGCTTATGAATCTGAATGTTTATTCCCTCTCACACACTCTAGTTTGCAGCCAAACTGGTCTACTTGAAGTTCCCTTGCCCAGTTTATGTGATTATGTTTCCTACCTCCCTGCCTTTGCATAAGTTGTACCCCTGGGATGTTCTCCCTCCTGACTTATCAAAGAAAAACTTTAGGTGTGGCCTCTTACCAGAAGCCTTCTGAGGTCTGAAGCTGTGAGGGTTTCCCCAGTTATTTTGCTTTGACTCTGCGTATTTTGCATTTCATTATCTGTGCTGACTAATTCACCCCCAGTAGAATGTGCCTTAAGGGCAGGAATAGTCTTATTTATCTCTGAATCCCCAGCACAAGGCCTGGTGCTCAACTAATGAATTAAACTGAGGTCTTTTTTGCTACCTATATTTCATAGGGAAAATGACACAAGCATATGACTTTGCTTTGGATAAAATTGGAATGAAAATTATGTCTTATCAGGTATGTTTTGTTACAAAAGTATTTATACCAAATTTGTTGGATATAAACAGGTAAAGAAAGTGAATGACCTTTAATTTTGTTTTTCAGATTTGGGTGGATTACATCAATTTCTTGAAAGGCATGTAAGTACTTTCAGAATTAAATTTTATGCTTGAACTCTTCTAGTGTGATAGCAAAAATGACATGTATTATCTGTCATACAGGGAAGCTGTTGGATCTTATGAGGAAAATCAAAGAATAACAGCTGTCCAGAGAGTTTATCAGTGAGGTTGTGTTAATCCAATGATCAATACTGAGCAACTTTGGAGAGACTATAATAAATATGAAGAGGTAAATAAATAGTCATTGGTTGGCTACAAAGTAGCCCCGACATTAAAAATTCTGACCTTCCTGGTGCTTAGTGCCTGGACATTGGCGTCCCTCATTACTCATGATAAAAGGGTTACTAACAGGACTCTGAGGAATATTTGAGTTTCTCTGTACTACTGATAAGAGGTACTTATAAGTATGTTCTGACCAAACAGTATGAAGTACAAAGGACATTTTTGTTTAGACTTAGTTATTCATCATCTCTGTGCTTATTTGGAAGCACTTTACTTACAAACTAGTGAAGGAATTATGACCTCAAAGTATCTTTTATACTCCTGTTTGAATTTTCAGAAAGTCAAAGTTATAAAGAGAGACGAGACATACCCAGAAGGAATGAACCTAGACGATTTGTTTTTAGTGCTGAATGGTCAGCTCCTCCTGTCATTCATTACAATAGAATTTTACTAGAAACCGTACTTTAAGTAATCATCCTTTCTTATAGTCTGTCCTATGTTTGAAGATGTTTTAATCATCCTTAGCTAAACATGTCTGAAGCCAAGGTCAGATTGCATAGGATACTGTGCCTTAATATGTCCTAATAGTTGAGGGAGGAGATTTTTTTAAAAGTGTAAACTAATGCTGACTGTCTGTAATTCCTTTCCCTCGTCAGGCTCTCAATGTTAAATCATCAAATATTAATATGCAGCACTGGAAAGCAGAAAGCACTCATATACAGGAGACCTTCTCCATCAAAGCCTTTGTGCCCTGCCATGTAATGAATGAGACTTGGGGTCATTTGAAGCTTGCTGCATTATATTTATGTGAATACATCTGTTCATCTTATTTCAACATGTACTTCTAAAATAAGTCCATTCTTAGAATTAAGTTATTCATGTGTACTCCCCCACTATATGCTCTTCTTCAGAATTTTTTTGTTTTACAATGAATGCTAGAATTTTAAAATGTTAATCATGTAGCATGTTTTCTGCACATTTTATTCTAGGGCATCAACATACATGTAGCAAAGAAAATGATTGAAGATAGAAGTAGAGATTACATGAATGCCAGGCATGTGGCAAAGGTTTGGAATTTAATCTCTATGTTTAGTTTAATAATTAATTATGAATATGTTGCTCTTAGTGGGGTCCCATGTCCAATATTGGAAAGACCACCGACTAGAAGTCAGAGGCCCTGGATTCTAGTCCCAGTTCTAGGACCGTGGCTTAGTGACCTCAGACAAGTCACCTAACCACCAAATTTGAGTTTGCTCATGGGAAAATTGTTAGTATATTGTCAGTTGCTATATGAATGTAAGGCATTGTGTATTCTACTGCCGTTGCTGCTGTCAATCTGGATTAGTTTTCACTGGAGGCAAATATTGTTTGGTAAATAAAATACAAAGTAAATATGTACTAAAAAGCTAAAATGGTTTTTCAGGAGCAACAAAGAAGAATACAGAACATGAACGATAAACTAGATTTGATCTGAATACCTAAACTTACCTTGGTAAGATAGTCTGCCTCAGGACATATCTCTGTATGTCAAATATAATTTTATATTCCTACATTCGTTTTAGAGGAAATTAGAGAAAATATCCCTACTGTATTATCCTTTACTGAAAAGCTAAAGTAGAGGTATTTTTAAATGATGAATAATAATTAAGTAGTTCCATTATTTGCTACTGTGATCTCTTAGATCACTCCCAAAGGACCCAAAGGAGGGGGTTTCTGAGCTGTTCTGTTGGAGCAGTCAGGACTGCTATCTGTTGTTACCATACCAGCAGCCTTCCTTCTTCACTGAAATGTAAAATACCAATAATTTTAGCTACAATAAAATGATCAGTATTTGAAAGAGCCTTTTGGACAGTTCGTGTGTATAAATATTTTCCGTTTGATCAATATTTCAAGCATACTCGGCTAGTGCTTGTTTGGGTAGTACATAGACTAAAATGGGATTCATACAGAGGAGAGTGTGATGGCTCTCCCACAGGAAGCATGATGAGCAAATTCCCGAAGACTTCCATATTCTGAAAATAAAACTGGATTTTTTAAGCCAAGAAAACAGGCTTACTAAAACTTGCTAAATATTTATATTCTAGGAGTATGAAACAGTAATGAAAGGTTTAGATCACAATGCCCCTTCAGTACCTCCACAGAATACTCCCCAAGAGGCTCAGCAAGTAGACATGTGGAAGAAATACATACAGTGGGAAAAGAGCAACCCCCTCTGAACAGAAGATCAGATGCTCGTCACAAAAAAAGGTATCCTAATCAGCTCAAAACACGGGGGGCTTTCTTAGGAATTGGGAGAGCGTGAGACATCTTTTGTATTCCTTCCAAGTAGTCCCTGAGAGTCATTTGCTGGAAAGATTGGAGAGTCTGCTGAGACCAAGCGGCCATAGCCAAACTTGTGCACATCGTTGTCTTTGAACATTTTCTTGCAGTGATGTTTGCGTACGAGCAGTGCCTGCTGGTGCTGGGCCATCACCCTGATATTTGGTATGAAGCTGCCCAATACCTGGAGCAGTCCAGCAAGCTGCTGGCTGAAAAAGGGTAAATCAACCCATGGCTTCTTGGTTATTTCCACTGGGATTGGTGGGACCTGACCCTGCTTTAACTACGCATTCAAAGATGAGAATCAGACAAAAAAATTGTTGCACATTTAGAATGCATGTCAGTGAGGAAGCCTGGCCATGAACAGCCTAGACACTTTTCAAAAGTAAATATAGAGCGATGGCTTTTAAATAACTTTATTAATAATGATTCAAATGGCAGTCATTTTATATATTCCTCTTGCTCTATGTGTCTTGGGACTGAGTATGTTTTAAATTTATTTAGTAATAAATCAAATGAGATAATATTTGTAAAGTGCTTAATTGACACAGTACCTGGCACATAGCAAGGTTTAATAAATGTTTATTCCCGAATTATCCCCTCCCCCCCAAAAAGTGAACTTTTAAGCTTTTAACAAAATATAAATCCAAATATTTGTATTTATGCATAAAGAAAATCGGATAAAGTATATTAATTAACTGCATTCTCAATTGTGTTTAAATAACTGAAGGTTAGTTTTATTTCTTGCCCTTCCACCATAAGACATGAACAATATTAACTTATTTAGCGATGAAGCTACTAACATACATGAGAGAGCGATTAGCATTTTATTGAAGAAGAATATGCTTCTTTATTTTGCATATGCAGATTATGAAGAGGTGAGGGAAGAAAACAAATGTTTCAACATTTTTCCTAAATGTGTAGGAATTACTTCATTTATTATTGAGGTGCTATTTCCAGCTATCTCCTTTGCCTTATTTATCCTTGCCCAGGGGAAGAAAACTGAATGAAGTTAGAAACCATTTTGCCTTTTATGTTTACTTATGTATAAAACAATGTCACAATAATGCATCTTTGGGAGGACTTCTTATGAAGCCTAAGAGCTGAGCACAGGGACTGGTACACAGTAGGTGTTTAATAAATGCTGATTGATTGAATACTATTTACATATTGATGTGGAGGCAGGATATGGATTTAGATCTGTGTTGTGTGCACTTCTCACTTGTTTCCAGATCTTTCCTGCTACCTCAGAGTCGAATGAAATATGAGAACGTGCGTAGCATACACAATCCAACTCTGGCTGTTCAGGACATTGACCTGAATCTGGTCTGTAGTAGCTTCAATACTTTCTTTTCTCAACCTTTATATTGTCTTATGGTTTTTCTTTATGAAATAGGAGGCATAAGCAGCCTGCCTGTATTTCACACATTCAACTTCTAGAAGACCTTCACCCTTCACTCTTTGCTCTTCCCTCTTCCTTTACAAAATACAGTCATGATTACTGTTGAGTTTCATTGAATGAAGCCTTCCAAATTATCCTATAGGAAAAGGCACAATGTTAGATATAGCATTTGCTTGTTAATTGTTTTTTAACTTGATTGCGATGCATTGCTATATGTAGAGTATAGGGAGCTTCCTGTCTTTGGTGGTGAAGACAAGACTTTTGTCTCAGGAAATTTGCAAAGTTGATTTGTTTCATTCCCCTTTGAATTCAGTCGGATAAAAGATATATTTAAAAAAAATCCAACAGAAAACTGAAGAAACACAAGCTAAGGCAACAGATGAAGAGAAAGTAAGTAGATAAAGCTATATCCAGCGCAAATTCCAGATAGTCATGATAACTGTTGAGTCTCATTGAATGAAGCCTTCCATATTATCCTATAGGAAAAAGCACAATGTTAGATATGGGATTTGGCCTTAATTTATGCTGTTTAATTGGATGGAATGCCTTGCTATGTGTAGAGAATATGGAGCTTTCTGCATTTAGTGGTGAAATTAACAGTTTTCTCCCTCAGGAAATAACAAAGTTGATTTTATTTTGGGCCCCCATTGGTTTAAATTGAATCAAATTAATATCTGAACATAAAACCAACAGAAAATTCCAGAAATTCGAGCTAATGCATCAGATGAAGAGAAAGTAATTAGATAAAGATCTATCCAGAGCAGCTTAAAGCTTACTGTTAATGCTTACTGTTGGGTTTCATTTAATTAAAACTTCACTATTATCTTATGAGAAAAGCCACAATGTTACATATGAGATTTGCACTTTACTTACTATGTTTAATTGCATGGCATTCATTGCTCTGCATAGAGTATATATATATACATTGAACTCATTGAACTCATTCAGAAATGCAACTAACCAGGGAGACATCTAACCACAAACATCAGGCTGGGTTGAGGAGCCAAAGGGAGGAATTTGGTTCTGTGGGTGATTGGGAAGGAAATACAGAAGTGGTCATAGGGAGGGGGGAGTGCCACTGTAGAGGGGGAGAAGAAACCCAGGGATGCAGGGATCCCAAACCAAAGTTCCCAGGGTGAGGCCACCTGGCATGAATTCGCAGACGCAAGCATTGCTTAAGTGCCTTGCCATCCTTCCCACTGCACTGGCAGTATTTTTGGATCTTTCCATCTTCCCTGCCCCTGAATTTTCTTTTATATCATCTCCACTAATTAGAGATCAACCTTGTCTTGACTTTTCAATTTGAATCTCCAGCGGTTGGCACATAGTAAGTGCTTAATAAATGCTTTTAAAATTATACATTCTTTCATTCATTATTATCCCATTTTAGAAAGGAGGCAACTTAAGCTCAGTTATGATAAGTGATTTGCCAAAAGTCAAGTGGCTATTCAGTAGAGGAGCCAGGGCCAATGCAGGGTTAGGCCTCTGTGTTCTCAATTCAGTGATGCTTCTGTTACATCAGTAGGCAAAACACTATCTCCCAGAATTCAAAAAGATAGCACTGACTTACTGCTGGTAAGGAATTAGTTTGGAGAGGTTTTTCCAGAAATGGCAAAGAATTTGTGCTGGTATATACACACTTTTTTATTTACTGCTTTCCCTTTCTGACCAATTACATTCATTTGAAAATTACTTATGTTATTAATGATGTGGTCTGTTGCTACAGAAGACAGACAAAAGCTAATGGTCCCACTTGGGAAAACAGGATTAGATACATAGAACTACAAAATTTATATTTCCCATTAATTTCAGAACGGGAATGGGAAAATAGGAAACCCTGAATGACATACAGCTCCATTCCCTTTTGGTAGTAGAGAGACAAATTTTAGTCATTTGCAGAAGTTTGTATGAGGTTCTAATGTTCCCTAGGGTGTGCAAGCCACATGTATAAAATGTGAGAAGAATCAGTAATGACAGTTTTGAATGTGTGTCGTGTGCAGCTTTGTATACCCTGAAGAAATGGCTGTATGATCTTTCTAAATAAAATAATATCACAACATTAAAAGCGAAACACAAAGAGATAAAATTTATGGAAGTCTTTAAACTTGTTTCTAGATTGAATGATTTTGTTCTTTAACATTGGAATTCTGTAAATTACGTGAGAATACCACCAATGTTACTGTACTATTCACTAATCTTTCCTTAGCTTAAGTAAAAACACTCCTCAAGTCCCATTGTCACCTTGAGAAGAACTGGATCAAGTCTTTCTAAAATAAACACAGTTTGTGCCTGTGTTCTTTCATCTTTTAACATAACTGGAGGAAAGAAGCAGGTCCGGTTTTATAGTTAGAAAATTTTGGACTGATTTCAAAAACAAAGCAAAGCAAAATAAAACATTAATAGAGCACAACTGAAGATAGGTAGGAGTCAAAAGTGATCAAGAAACTGTTGGGGCCTAAATGGGCTTTCTGAGAAGCTGCAACAAATGAACCAGATGAACTCCAAGTGCATGGATTCACAGCAGGTTGTGTTTTCACTGTGGCTATCAATTTCTGATTACCAGTCTTTGAGCGATTACCATGAGAAAGGTTAATTAAGGCACTTGTTGGCAGTTGATATCCTCTTGAAGGTGAGTGCCACCAGTGGCTATGGTGCCGAAATGGCCGGAGATGGCCAAATGCAGCGGAGAGTGAAAAGAAAACCACAAAACATGGGCAAGGTGGAAGAGTAAAAAACAGCTCTATTTATTAAACTGAGGGACAGGGCTTACATACCCTTTTAGGCAAGCAGAATCAACAAATCCACATGGGAGGCATTTGCATAATGCATGACTTCCTAGTGCCTTTCTTCCCCTTTTGCCATAAACAACATTGTGTTAATAGCCCACAGGTGGTATTTGGGGGTTTTTGAGAGAGCATGTGTGTACCGAGGAGGTTTGAAGAGCCTTCATCTTGAGCAGCACGTGTATGCTGAGGGGGATGGAGAGCCCTCGTGCCAAGCTATCAGCCCAAGGAAAAGAACAGGCCTCTGGCCTTTATCTTATCCCAGAATGGACTTTCTCAGAGCTGGCCCTCTAGAGGTAAGCACCTAAAATTAAAAAGGAACCAGAGGGAAACAACATATAAGATTTTAGCTAAATTAAAAAAAATAATAATTTGGGGCAATCCAATGCAGTTCTGGCTAGCCCACATTTCTCCATACTTTCCACAAGAATATGAGAGATTTTGTCAAATACTTTGCTAAAATTTAAGTAAACTGTATCTACAGCATTCCTTGGATCTGCTAGCCTAGTAATCCTATAGAAACTGGAACTGATTTTAGTTTGGCATACATGACTCATTCTTCATGAAACCACACTGGCTTTCTCTGATCACTTTTTCAAAGATTTTCACTATCCCTTTACATATGTAACATATTAGTATTTTCAAAATTTTGCCCGGAATCTAAGTTCACTTGCATACATTATGTAGATTTTACTCTCTCTTATAAAAATCAAGAAAGTTGCCAATCTGAAGTGGTTCAGCCTTTACCCGGCCGTTTGTTTTCAGTTTTGTGGAATGTAGACTGTCTAAGGCTGGTGACTTGAAGGCATCATCAAGGGTCATGTGGCACTCTATCTCTCTCCTTCAGTCTAGTAACTGTGACTTTCTTAATGTACAGGTTAAAACCGAATTGCTTTTATTTTTTTTGGCCACGTCCTGTGTATTATTGATTCATACTAAGCTTTCAAACGTTAAAACCTCCAGATCATTTTTATACAAACTGCTAAATATCCAGTCTTGCCCAACCTTTCAAAAATGATTTTATGAGTACAAGCTTAAGACTTAATATTTACCTCTAATACATTTTATTTTCTTAGCTTTTGGTCATCATGCAAGTCTGGTGAAATAGTCTCATATCCTGATTCTGCTGTTGGATGTGGTATGCATTCCCCTTCCCCGACCCCACAGCTCTGCCAAGGTTTACACTGCATGCAAACTTGATGAGTTTGGATCTCTTTCTTCATGCAAGTCAAATTTTCTTTGAGATACTACTTTCTTCTTTTAAGGTGATAAGAGTAAAATACTACTTATCTTGCTGTTGTATTCTGAAGAGTTCCTTAAAATTCTGTTATAATTACAGACTGAGAATTTATCAGAGTTACCTGTATTCTAAGTTAGTAGCAGCCCAAACTGACCAAACTTACAGTTGGGAGCCCACTTGTATTTTGTACATAACTTCATGAAATCTCCAGGTAGAACACACAATACTGTTCTTCAAGGAAAAATGATTTTAGAGTTTGCCTGTTAGAGCCTACAAATATCCAAAAGAAAAAGGTTGGTGACAATATCTGCTATTTGGGGTAGATGGGATGATAATGGATTCAGTTCATTTAAACAATTAAATTGGATTCAGTAAATACTTTGTAAATGTCTTATATATGAAAAACACTATGCTAGACGTTTCTGGAGCTTAAAAGGCAGAAATGAAAAAATCTCTATACGTAGAGACTTTTTATTCTAATGGCAAAAGGAAGATATATCTATATCTACACACACACACACACACACACACACACACACCCTGGAGAGACAAAAACAACTGGAAAACCTATGCTGAAGCCTGAACAAAAAGAGGATTCTAAGAAGCAGAGGAGTGAAAGCAATGCATTGCAGGCATAATAGACAACACAAATAAAGGCACAGAGATGAAAGACAGAATGTCAAATTCACATTGTCTGAAATACAGAAGGCATAAACAAGAGTAAATAAGTCTAGAAACGTGGATTGGCTCGATTGGGAATGATTTTATTTGATTTATTTTTTGGAAGGGGGGAAATGATTTTGAATGTCAGGCTGATGATTTTAAATTCATAGAGGTAATAAGAAGTCACTGATGATTTTTGAGTTAAATGGTCATAACCTGTGCTGGATTTTTTTTTTGAGGCAATTGTGATGAAGGAAAATTAGAGAAAGAAGATTCTAGAAGCAGGGAGATGAATTAGAAGTAATAGTCCAGCTATGAGGTAATGAGAACCTGAATGAGGGTAGTGGCTGAGTGGGAGTAACTCTGATGGATGCTAGAGAGGTAGTGGAGGTAGAATTGACAAGACTTGAATGACAGAAAATGTATATTGTCTGCTGGTCTCTTCAGCCTGCTAGCCAACTATCTGTCCAAGTAAATGGATGAAGGAAGAGGAAAGGAAGGGGTAGAGGAAATGGAAACAACAATTTCAGCATGTATCCTTGCTTCTCTCTTAAAACCAAAATTTAACACCCTTCTTGAAATCCACATATACTCTGGGGAGTGATGAGTGGGACTAGATCTCCCATGCAAGAAACTAGGCCTAATACCAAGAGAAATTTCTGACCAATGTACAAAATTGGGGGCCACATCCAAGCTGGGCATCCCCCAAGCATTAGGAGGTCTTGCCTATTAGCAGGCTAGGGGATAACTTTCCAGGGAGAAATTACTGAACATAATGCTGAATTAGAGATTAGGGTGATGTTTGGGACGGATCATTTGAGTAGCAGTAGGAAAACCCTCCTTAAATGAAAACCTGGGTTTCTTGGAAATGACATATACAACTAGTAAGATATTACTGGGCAGCTAGGTGGCTTAGTGGATAGAAAGCTGGGCCTGGGTAAGGAAGACGAGTTCAAATCCAAATTTAGAAAATTACCAGCTATGTCATTTAACCTGTTTGCCTCGGTTGTTTTGAGGATGAGATGACATAATATTTGTAAAGTGCCTAGCACAAAGTGTTTATCTGTTATATGTTAGCTATTAGCTATTATTATTTGGAAATGACTAAGTTTGAGGGAGGTACAATTTTAGGGAAGAAAGGTAATGAGTTTTATTTTTTACATATCAAGTTTAAAATCCAATTGTACATTCAGGAGGAAATGTTTAGTAGGCAGTTGGTAACACTGAACTGGAACTCAGGAAAGATTAGGATTGTATATTAAGATGTGAGAATTACCTTTGTGACAATAATTGAACTCATGGGAGCTGGTAGAATGGTCAAGAGAAAAGGTATAGAGGAAAAAAGAAGAGGATCCAGGAGAAAATTGTTTTAAGGATGAGAGAGACATAGGTGTAGTGAAGAAGCCAAGAGATTGAAGATAGAAGAGAGAGATTAATCTATGGGAATGAGGAAGCTCCTGTAAGACATCAGAGAGCATGGGATGAATGGTATAAGGTAAGAAGAGCTGCCTCTTCCTCACAGACTGGAGCCAAGGAGAAATAAATGAGTGTCAATACAGAGGAGTTCTGAGGGAGGGGAGGAAAAACTCACAGTGGTTGACCACCCCAGAAGGAATGAAGGAGTAATATGAGGTTTCAAACAGCTTCTCGATGGGCCCTATTAGTTAGGAGAAGATCACCATGCAGCAGCAAGTGCCCAGCTAAGATGTGTTTAACATTTATAAGCAACTTCTTTCAGCAGCATTCAGCACCATAGGAGTACAATACGACAAGACAGATGGTGGAATTGTTTTATCATGGTATGGGTGCAGACTGGACAGAAAGCAAAGGAATCAGGGGTAGAGGGTAGTGAATAGCTGACCTGTTCAATCCGTTTTACCTGTGAAGGGATGGGAAGGGAAATCTGAATAAGGGGATGAACTGACAGTGCCTGTAGATGTGAAAGGACTAAGAGATCATTATTAGGATGAAGAATACATTACAGAGCAGCAGATTCAGGATTGATGAAAAGTTTTCCAGGGTGGAATGGATTGCTTTGGGAAATAATACCTTTGTTCTTGCTGAAGAACTTCAAACAAATTCTGCGTGACCACTTCTCAGGCAGGTTGTAAAAGGGTTTCTTGTTCATCCGTATGTTGGACTAGCTGACCCTGGGGTTCCTTATCAACTGTGAGATTCTGTGACTCAGTTGTCAAATCTACTGCTCACACTCACATAGTAGTAGAATCGTCTCCTACACCAAAAGGTATAGTATTTCTGAATGGCCATTCATGCCCACAGATGGTACGAGTCTTTCTTTACAAAACGGCTTATACATATTATTACAGTGGCTATCAAGTCTGACTGAGGTGTTTTCTCAATTTGTGGGGGAGATATTTTCCACGTTGTGCCTATGAGTGAAATGGTGCAAAAAAGGCTTATACTCTTTTATTTCCTAGAGGAATTATGCTCTTGGTGGCCAGGTTCCTTTCCCCCATGTTCTGAGTTTGTTTCCTTCTTCCTGGCCAATGTAGCAATCAAAAAAGCATTTTATCTCTTCTGTTCAGAGGAGAATGAGGATGGCTGGCCTATGTCTGAGTGCATATCTCTGGCTAGGATGGAGATGGGAGGAAACCTTGGAGGTGAAGGAAGAGTAAGCTTCTCAGGACACATTTTCAGACACAAGCTTCATTAGTCTAATCTTTAGTCAAATTAATCCCGTTTTATTTTCTTAAGTGTTTTAACCAATTTGGAATGGCTTTCCAATTCCTATCCATTTCCTGTAACCAAACACAGAGTAATGAATGGAGTGCCCCACAAGGGTTTTCAACTATATACATGTTCCACAGCCCAAAGTCATGAGGAGGCTTCCCAGAAGTCGGAAAATCTAAAACATGGTATTAAACGGGCAATAATAATCAGAACACTGAGGTAATGAGTTCTCAAGAAATCAGCATTAGATGAACTTCCATCTAGGAGCTGATGCAGCTTTTTGCTAGAATGATTTGCTCTAGCAACAATTATAAGGCAAGGAGATGGATTGAGATCCAACCCTTGGAACCCAGCTAACTCTATTGATGATTTTTTTTTTTAGACTAGGATGACAGCCTTCCAAAGGAAATAGTTTTTAGTTGATGAAAATGGGCCAAAGCTGCTTCTACCATGTACCTATTAATTAATCCACAAGCATTTTATTAAATACCAGTAGTGTGTACTAGGGAATATTGGGTACTAGGGATACAAATAAATAGAAAGCATGAAACTCAAGGATTCTGCAATTTGTTACGAAACAACATACACATCTCTAAGTATACGCAGAATAAATATAAACAGATTAATTAAAAAACAAATACAAGGTAATTAATGTGAGGTAGCTAGAGAGGAAAAGGGACTAGAGCAAGACTAGAAAAAGCTTCATGTGTTCATACTCTCTTGATTCCAAGAGTATGCCTGTGTGTCTAGCCATAAAGGAAAGTTTCTAGAGTGGAATCACCCCTAGATCAGAAATATTTTTTTTAAGTTGTATATATAGGATTCCAAGGAACATTCAGGCATGGCTAAAAACCATGTGGTCCAGGAAACTGGGTGATGGCCGATGATGGATATGAAATAAGAAACTGCTGGTTGTATTGCAGAGATAAAATAATTAGGAAGCAAAACTCCCAACAAGGATAGCACTGATGTAAAGTGCATTTAGGGTCAGGGTTAGGGTTTAAGAGCATTTAGGGTTAGGTTGAGGGTTAGGGTTAGGGTCAGAGCCAGGACACATTTAGTGTTAGGGTTAGGGTTAGGTTTAGGGTTTGGGTTAGGAACCAGTCACATTTAGGGTTAGGAACCAATCGCATTTAGGGTTATGAACCAATCACTATGTTAGGGTTAGGGTTAGGAACCAGAGTGCATTTAGGGTTAGGGTTAGAATTAGGGTTTGGGTTAGGAACGCATTTAGGGTTAGGGTTAGGCTTAGGGTTAGGGTTATGTTTAGGTTTTATTTTCTTTTATTTCTGTCATAAACACAGTATTCACTTTTTCAGAGCGCATTTAGGGTTAGGGTTAGGGTTAGGGTTAGGGTTAGGGTTATGTTTAGGTTTTATTTTCTTTTATTTCTGTCATAAACACAGTATTCACTTTTTCAGAGATTCTGATATTTGGAATCACTTGTCCATCCTTGGCATTCAATCACTATTTCATTTTTCATCACTGATTTCTTCCTTAAAACACCTGATTTTGGGTCTCTGAAATCCACATTTCACCTTTCATTTCCTTTAGTCTATTGTTTGACTTCTGAATAACTGAGGAATTTCTTGCTCTTTTACCCTTTTTGAGATTCCCAAAAATTTCCAATAGTATCTTTGCCAAGAAAACCCCAAATGGGGTCACAAAGAGTTGGGCAATACTGAACAACAACAACAAAATTCTATTTTCCTCATTATATCAAATTTGGAAAAATATGATATTCACATATCTTTCATCTTAAAATTATCTACCCATCAGGGAGAGTGGAGTAGGCCAAACTGTACAATCCCATATTCAGTGCCAGCATTCTGTGGGCCCTGGTTTAATACTAGACTGATAGTATATATACAGCAATAAAAATCTTGTTGGAGAATGATGCTTTGGCACCTTAAATATTAATGAAAAAGGCCCATAGATTATCTGCCTTTTGTTAAATACTCCTTGGTTTTACCCCAGTCTAGCTTGGGGTCTTTGACACGCTCTGTTTTGAACTTGGGTCAATTTGCTGCTCTTTAGGCAACCTAGTCACCCTCTGATCTGGAGGTTCACCATATTAAGAATCAGCTGACTACACAGTAGCTCAGAACCATGAAACTCAAAAGATCCACAGCCTTTCTAAAGCTGGGATTACAAGCTATGCATTTATTTGTTTAAGAAAAGAATTTGATAACAGCTAAAGATCTCATCTAAATAGACTGAACATCAGAGGATTTTGTTATAAGGAAAATCTCAGTGATTTCACTGGGGTGACTATCTTTTCCTCCTATTCACCTACAGATGAAGATAACAATCCCTCCAAACCTTAACATATGGTCTTTGAACAGCAGCTGTGTTTTCAAAGGTTCCCCATCTTGCGGCCAACATCGTGGTTAGTTCATCCTGGTAATGAATCCCTCTGCACTTAACTAGACTGGTCCTCAGCTAACAGTCCCATAGTCCACTTCAAAGCATATACCAAACAACTCATAGGAGTTAGCAAATCCTATCAGAGATCTTGTTTTCCTGGCGTAACCTAGAATCTAAATAGAAGAATTACCTCCAATCAATCAACTAAAGAACATGTATTACTTGACGTAGGACCTTGTCTCAGATACTCACTAGCTGTATGACCCTGGTTAAGTCACCTAACCTCTGTTTGCCTCAGTTTCCTCATCTGTAAAATGGAGATAATAATTACATCTCATGCACAGGGTCGTTATGAGGACCAAATTAGATGCCTTGTAAAGCTCTACCCAAATGGTAGTTGTTGCTATCATCACAGTCATCATCATCACGATTTAGAGGGGGAGGAAGGCAGTCTGACTTTTGTATCTGTATCGCCAGCGCAGGGACTGGCTCTTTTTTAATTGCATCTTTGATTTCACTAATATAGTATAGGAAATTTGGTGAGGAAGCTTCCCTGCCAATTGTACTCCGGTCTCAGAGTGCCTGAGGCACTGAAAGTTTACAGGGTCACATGAGCTCAGAGGCAGGCCTTGAACCCCAATTTTCCTGACCTCAAGGTTGAAGCCAAGTCCCTCTTCACTAAACTACCTTGTATCTAGAGGTAGCTAGGTGGCTTAGTGGTGAGAGCTCCAGGCCTGGAGTTAGGAGGACCTGAGTTCAAATTCAGCCTCAGATACTTTTTAGCTGTGTAACCCTGGGCAAGTCACTCAACCCTGTTTATTTACCTCAGTTTCCTTAGGTGTAAAACGAGCTGGAGAAAAAGGTGGCAAATCACTCCAGTAACCTTGGCAAGAAAACCCCAAAGGGAGTCACAAAGATTCAGACATGACTGACCGAAAAATATGGATATATATACACATATATATGTATATATTCAAAATAGAAATTTTATTTTTTCTTTTATCAGATACATTTTTTTTGGACCTCTCACCACTAGGAGCTTATTCTATTATCATTAGTCAGTTTGGCTTAGTGGATTGAGGGCTGGGCTTGAAGTTAGGAAGAGCTTTGTTGTTTAACAGACTTCTCTGGAAAGGAATGAGAGAGTCAAAAATGAGGCTCAGTGGGCTTAAGTCTCGCTCGGCAGCCTCCTTTCCCTCCCACCCTGGTCCCAAACCCTCCATCCCCATTGAGCCCGATCCATCCCCATCGGCCCGGGCACACTGAACCTATCTCCACGTACCGGGCAGGTCTGAGATGAAGCCGCTCCGGAAGAAGAGCTCTCAGAAATCCGCTTTATCCCAAACTCTGAGAACTGGCCTGTCAGGCAGGAGCACCGTCCTTCTGTCTCCTTTAATTCCTTAGGGAACGGACATGAGTGGGCGGGGTGAAGGTGGAGGACCCCTCGGATTGCAAACCTACCTGTCTCCCCCTCCATCCAGCGCGGGTCCACAGGGAGTGGTCTCCGGAAGGCAGCTGCAGCAGTCACTCCCGGCTAGCTCTCCTTATCTGCGGAAGGTGGGAGCTACAGATAACCACACCCCAGAAAGAGGGACCGATTGTTTATCCCTTGAAAAGAATTGCTCCCCTTTGCTCATCTGCCAATACCTGCAGTCAAGAGAAAGACTTTATGCTACAGCGACCGATTAGGGGCTGTTGAAGAAAGTGATTTGCGAAACTGAGAGTTTTCACCCCACCCGGAGTGATCCCCCCTGCAGCAAGCGCACAAGATCACAGGTTTAGAGCTGGAAGGGACGTTGGACATCATCTAGTCCAATACCGGGCAAGCATAGAGAGGGAAGGGCAGCTAGACGGTACACTGGCATGGGAACCAGGAAGACTTATCTTCTTGGGTTCAAACCTGGCGTCAGACACCTACTAGCTGTGTGTGGCCCTGGTCAAATCATTTAACCCTGTTTTTGCTTGTTTCTCCATTTGTCAAATGGGCAAGAGAAGGAAATGACAAACCACTCCAGTATCTTTGCCAAGAAAATTCTCAATGGGGTCTCCAAGAGTTGGACACAACTGAACAAAAACAATGGAGGCGAAAGAGAGAAAAGAAGGAAGGCAGGAAATTTGGAAAAAGGAGTATGTGAATTTTAATCCCCAGATCTTAAGTCTTGTCAAATACAAGGTTATGATGCTTATTTGCTGTAAATTGTATGTCTACTCTATTCCACTAATCTACCTTTCTATTTCTTAGCCAGTACTGATAGTTTTGATAATTACCGCCTTATGATACAGTTTAAGATCTGGTGCTGCTAAATCTCTTTTCTTGGTTATTTCCTTTGATATTTTTGTTTTTCCAAATGAATTTTGTTATTATGTTTCTAATTTGGTAAAATAATTTTTGGGTAAATTAATTGGGATAACATTGAATATATAAAGTAGTTTGGGTAAAATTGTCATTTTTATTATATTGGCCCTGCCTACCCATGAACAATTAACATCTATCCAATTATTTAAATCCGATTCAATAATTTATAAAATTTTAAAAAATTTAAAAAAATAATTGTGTTTATATGGTTCCTGGGTTTGTTTTGGCATTTGTACTCCCAGGCATTTTATACTGTCTAAAGTTATTTTAAGTGGTAGCCATGGGTGGGTGTGGGGAGGGAAATTTACATGATAATTTTGTTTTATATTTGAAAGGAATAGCAAATTGTGCATAGTAGATTAGCAGTTTCATATACAATCATCTTTTTATTATCCTATGTCATGAAAATGCATGTTTTGTTTCATAAATAAAACATAAAATAAATGAAAGCACTATGTGGAAGGATTTTAGATCTTTCATAGCTTTGCTTCAGGCCAATACTAATTATACTGCAACTGGCAGGTGGGAATAAAATATACTTTTGATGAAGATCCTCAAAATCTTTTTTTTTCTCTTGTATCTCCTATTAACAGAGGAGTTTTCTTTTTGTTGTGATAGGTGAACAGTCCCTTTCCTCTTCTGTTGGGGGCTGTCTTTTTGTGGCTCAAAGGGAGAGAGGCTTCCATTGCTGGTCATGTAAAAGAAAAAGTGATTTTCTTGAATGGGGCACTGGCTTTTCAGAATGTTGGTAAATGAATTTTTTAATTTATCCATTACAAATGGGGAAATGGTAGAAAACAACTAATGACGTATGTTTGAACTTTGGAATCCTTAGGTGAGAAACTTCACATCAGATACTCTAGAACAGTGGTGTCAAATTCAGTTTGGAAGTGATCCCTCTGGGCTGCATGTTGACTTAGAGAACCAGAGATTAACATCACCTATGTTTTATATTTTTAGATCAGAGAATTTCAGTGCTAGATGGACCTTCAAGATCATCTCTCCTGGTGGTGGCACACTCAAATAGCAGAAGGAGCCACCAAACCATACATAAGGAGCCCTGAGGGTTGCACATTGACTTATAAAACCACATATCAATATTATCCATGTTCTGTTGTATTTTTATTTTATTACATATTTTCCAATTACATTTAATCTGGGAATGTGGCCACAAGACTGGCAGCCAGTGTGTTTTTACACCTCTGATCTAGCCCAATCACTCTTATGGATAAAGTAACTGAAGGTGAGGGAGGGAGAAAATGACTTACCCAAAATCACACAGCTAGTAAATAGCAGAGCCAAAATTCAAATTTAGGTCTTTTCATTACTCTACACTGACTCCATTACAAGTAGACTTAGGACCAAAACCTTAAATTATTATCAAGAATTAAAAATTCATCTCTTTTTTCCTTTCTCTCTCTCTCTCTCTCTTTTTTTTTTTTTACTAAACGCAATTTCTTTTCATGGTTGATAAGATAGAGAACAAATTTTAGATACAGTAGGAGAAGCAAGGAACTAGAAATCAGTAGACTTGGTCTATAGTCTTGGTTTTCTTATTAATTTGTATGACCTTGTGCAGATCAAAGTCTCTGGGCTTCAATTTCCTCACATAGAAAATGGGGAGTTTGGGCCAGGGGACCTTTGAGATTCTTTCCAGCGCTGAAATGCTATGATTCTATGTTTTAGCATGTGGTCCCTTACCCTGTTGCAAGGCAGTAGCAGTAGTAGCTAACATTTATATGCTAGGAATATAAATATTTATACGCTAGGCTTTACAAATAGTATCTCATTTGATGGTTTTCTACTAACGACTCCTCAGGCTTGGCTCACTGGCTTCCACTACTGGTCTTTTGGTCATCATTTTCACTCTAGGTTTCCCTCATTCAGTTCTGCCAGGTTACACCTTGTCCCTTAGGTTAACATGTGCCCATTGTAACATGCCTGAAATATATCAATGTAACCATGATTACATGTTACACAGTACAGGTTTGTACATGTTATATTCAAGAGAAGAAAGCACTAAGTTTCCAACTTCTCTGCTATCCTGCCTTTTGTAATGAGTAAACATCTTAGATTCTAAAAAGGTTTTCACTACTGTTCATATTATGTGGGACAACAGACCACTGGCTCAAATAAAAAACAGAGGTGTCTTGGTTCTCCCAAAGTAGAAACAAACAGAAGCTTTATTTGATCAAGTCTCGCGAGAATTAGGCATCTCCCACTACCAGGGCGGAGATGGTAGTGAAGAGAGGCAAGGGGGAGAAGGCAAGCAAGGGGATATATATCCTTGTACAAACAATTCTAAGAAATACCACCCCAGAGGCTGGACCTCTGTCGCCATTTGCAGGGACAGGTGGCCTCACAATCTAACCAGGAATAAGTTTTACCCAATACCAGCACAGAAACTACAGAATTACCTTATAAGGAAACTTTAATGTTAAGATGGCGGTTTGTAAGTAGGCTCGGGGAGGGGGAGAGGGGAATACCACCTGATTTCCCCGAAATCATATGATTTACAGGAAAACGAAACTTAGGCCTAGTGAGGTCCACATCCTAACTAAATTTGTACTATTTGAGTATCACCTTGCCTGAGTTATTCATAGGGAAGCTTTCACAATCTTGTATTCCATTCACAGCTGAAGTGACATCTACAAATCTAAAGAAGAAGGGGGAGAAAGACATTCCTAAAGGCTAAATAATCAGATTCCCACAGACTCAAATTTATCCCATTTCTCTTTTCTCTAAATATTGATTCTCAAACATTAATAATACATATATATATATATATACAGATACCCTGTGAAGTCTTCACACTTTATTCTCTCACTACCTCACACAATATCATGGAAAAATAAAAGTGCTTCAATTTCCTTATCTATAAAATGGAGATAATAAATAGCACTTAGCTCACAGGGTTGTTGTGAGACTCGAATGAGTTAACATATGTAGTGTGCTTGGCAAACAGGATTTAAATAACAAACAAATTTTCAAAGTTAGTAAGTTATAGAAGTTTTTTTTTAAATTAACCCTGATTTTTGACAGCAAGAACTGGACTTCTCTGCTTCCCATTTCCCATCCCAATTTTCTGACAAAACCTTGACTTTCTCACTTGGTCTCAAACATTTAATAGTTGTGTGACTCGGGCAAGTCATTTAACCTGTTGGCCTCAATTTTCTCACACATAAACTGGGGATTACAATAACAGCACCTACCTTGTGGGGCTGTTGTGAGGATCAGATGAGATATTTTTAAAGTGCTTAGCACAGTGAGTGGCTGCTGCTGTTTGTCCTTTGTTCTTGAAGAGGACCATGACATCAGGAAGGTGATGCCATGACATGCAATGAATTGGATTTAAGGGAGGGAGGGCTGAGCAAAGTCACCAGCCTCACTTTCTCCTCCGAAGCCATGTGGGTCCAGTGGCCAGATGTAGATCAAGACACTGGAGATGGCCCAGGATGCATGTGGAGACCTCAGCTTTTGCCATGACATAAAAACTTATTCTTTTCCTCTTCCCTTTCAGTTCCTGTCCTTATGTCAGCCCTGATCGAGATTTATATTTCTTTTCTTTTCTTTTTTGTTCTCGGAATTAGGTTCTCCTAAATTTTCCCTTACCTTGGAGAATATGATAATCTTGCTTTGAATGCTGTTTCCACCTTACCTGCTTCCCACTTTAGTTATGAAGGTCCTCAAATCGTAGGCTGTAGTGGTAGAGAACCTTACAGCCATTTAATCCTACTTTCTCATTATATATGCGAAAGTTGGCAGTACACTTGATGGGTGTGCCAAGTGATATTTAGGACACTGCCCCTAACATATATGCACATCGCATTTCAGCTCAGATCCTACTTTGGGAACGTAATATATAATTTGTCCACCAGGTGGTGGTAGATGCAGCCTACCAGACAAATCATTTTCTCAGGCTCTTTTAGTACACCTCTATGGACCTCTCTGGTGCACATGCATGAGCCTTCCCAAAGTTAACAGTATCCCCATTGCCCTCCAGAAGATACTCATCCTGCAAACTCTTAAATTGCTTCCCTTCCAACCACCCTGAGTCTCATACAATTCCTTAGGAAACAGTGGATGTTGTCCTAGATTCAATTATTATCTGATGGTATAAAAATGAAATACTCCTCCAAATTACTGCAAAATTATAAGAGGGACTCTGTGTAACCCAGGTTGCTAGACATGCTGGATGCCTATATAAGAGGCAGAATTGACATGAGACCTTGGGAAAGGAGGCATTTTTTTTTCTTGAGTCCCACATGGTTCGTGGGAAGGAGATAAGAAAAGAGTTATCTCTCTGTGTGTGTGTGTGTGTGTGTGTGTGTGTGTGTGTGTGTGTGTGTTCCAGCTGGACCCCAACCTATTTCTCCAGTCTCAATGGATATTATGCCCTGTCCCAAGCTCTGTAGTTTAGCTAACTTGGATTTCTCTCTGCTGCATGCACACATGCACACATACACACACACACACACACACACACACACACACACACACACTCCACACCATTATGTGGGCTATCCTCCATGTCTGGAATGCACTCCTTCCTTACCTCTGCCTCTCTTCCTGACTCCCTGACTTACCTGACTCCCTCTCCCTCTAAAATAGAGCTCAACAGCACCTTCTTCATGGAGCCTCTTCCACTATCTCAGTTGCTAGTGCCTTTCCTCCCTTATATTTAAATAGTTTGTATACATTGTATTTATCAACCTTATGTGTTTATGCTACATATTTTAGAAGGTAAGCTCATTCTTATTACTTATATTCCCCAGCCTAGAATAATGCTCTGCACATAGCAAATGCTCAATAAATTCTTGTTGTTTAATGGAATGGATTTCACAGAGATGCAGGAAGAAAAATCCATCCCCCGGCTGTGGCTAAGCACTCTTCCATACTCTATTGGATGTCAGTTCTCAGCCCTCCCAAGGACCATTTTGATTACAGTAGGCAGAGGCTCAGGCTGACGCATTGCCAAACCAAGAAGTTCAATTCCAAAGCCCACTGCCTCTTGATTGTGTTTTGGACATGTAAGCCTAAGTCCCACCTTCAGTGTCTCTAGATGCTCCCAAGGCCCAAATAGAATGTCAAACCTGAAATCTTTCTTCCAAGGGCAGAGGAAGGGGAAATAGGAAGCTCTACTTTGCCAGTGTCTTACATTTCTTTCTGTCGGGACTTCTGGTTGCCCTCTCTGTACCCTACGGGATAAAATACCATTGAAGAAACACCTGGTGCATTCATATAAAGAAATAGAAGTTGAAAAAGGAGACATGGCTTCCTTAGGATCACATGGGTTGCAGCTATAATGCTGGGACTCAAAACTAGGCCTCTGATGCCAAATTCAGGGTTCTTTCCAATGTCATAGTGATTCTTCCTAGGTAGTTTCCCCATAGATATCCTATGTTCTTTTAATTACAATGTACTGCTTTACATTTATGTAGTTTTCAAAGGGAGAATAAATTCCTAGAACAGGACTGCCAAGTATCTGGTCACAAAATTTTGCTAGAGTACTGGAACATGAGACATGCTTTATAGTGGGAACACTAAGCATACCATAGGATATATGTGAATAAAAAGAATTGTACAATATTGTTTCTCAACATTCAACTCAAGCACATTGTTGGGAGCTTAATAATTAATTGTCCCCAGCCTCCCATCACAATCTACTTATAAAATGACAAAGAAAGGAAAAGATGCCTCAAATCATCAACCGTTTGAAATTGAGGTATATTTGTAACCCATTTATAGTACTACATGATTCAGGATCATAGAATCTCAGACTTTAAAAGGATCCCAGAGATCATCCAGTCCAGTCTTTCCTCTGTTTAACATCCCTGACAAGTTGTCTTCTATCTGCTTAAACCTCACCCCCTCCCAGGGAACTCATTACTTCAATAAGGCAGACTATTCCATTTTCAGATAGCCCTAATAGTTAAAATTTTTAAAATTTTATCACTCTTCTAAAAACCAACAAAACTGAATATAATCACTTTACTATGCTAGCCTTCTAAATACTTAAAAATAACTAGCACTCTGTTCTCTCTTTCTCACTCCCCTCTCTACCCTCCCCTTGTCTTTTCTTTCCCAGGCTCTTAAGCCCCTAGGTGTTTTTATTTGAGTTATTCCTCTTGATACAATTGCTTTCCTGGTCATCCTCTCCTCTGGATATATACCTGCCCTTCAGAGTTGCAAAGGTGGAAGGGACCCAGAGACTGTCTTTTCTCGAATATACTTGGACATTAATCTCCTCAACACAATATCCCTGACAGCCTGTTCGAAGTCATCAAACAGGTGAGTATCCATTGTCCTTTCTCCTTCTAGGCTCACCTTTCATGGATCAGGGTGGCAAGATAGTACAGTGAGCTACAACCCCCCAAGTTTCTAGGCCAGGCTTGTCTTAGGTCAACAAACATTTGTTAATCCTTTACAATATGCCAGGCATTATGCTAACCACTGGGAAAACAAATACAAACAGAAAGACAATCTCTTCCCTCAAGGAGCTTACTCTCAGAGTGACTTCTGGGGGTTTTTGTAATTAGTCTTGTGGAAAATATTATACTATTTTATATCATTTTTGTAATTTCAATAAGAGTCAGGGCCTGAACTACTTAACCAGAAGAAAAGCCTGATCCTAACAGTCTCTTTGTTCTCTTGTATCAACAAATCCAGATGGAGCATTTCTTGCTCTGTCCATGGCCATTAAGGGTGAAAACCTTGAGCCCAGACACTATCTTGAATTGTGTGACTTTTCCTTATCTTAATATTTTATGGGCATATACTATGTTGTGGAATGTTAATGGCCAATTAAACACAGAGATCCTGGGGCTACAAATCCAATTGACACTTTGACAACTATCTAATTTGTTGTATTTACAATCTATTCCATTAAGGAAAATACTCTTCTTGTATCATGGTTAAACATACATGGGGGTCATAAAAATGAGGTCATACAGGCTTGCTAGCTCTGCTAAAATAACGTATATAAGTTTTCTCATTGCTTTGTTCAGGCAGCCAGAGTTTATACTCTGACTCCTTGTACGTACAAGTAAGCTAGCTCCGCTATGCTTTAAGGGAAAATAATAAACAACATGGATTTTTCTATCACCTAGCTCTGTTGTTTCCTTCAACCAAATTTTCAGGTTTAACAGTCTCTATCCTACACTTGAAAAACACAATCCCCTAGTATTCCTCCAAATGAACGAGTCCTCTCCTATCATCAGACCAGTCCTACCTCCAAGCCTTTGTTGACCGTTGTCCCACTTTTTTGAAAAACCCTTCTCCCATTCTCTCCAAATTTAACCCCTCTTCTAAGGTATTAGCTCTTCCATGAACATTCCCAAAATATTCTACCCCAAGTGATTTCTCTCTTCTTTATCCTATACAATCTGCATTTTATCCATTCATTTTGATAGTTATATTTTAGTTCAGTCATTTTCAGTTGTGTCCAACCCTTTGTGACCCCATTTGGGCTTTTGTTGACAAAGATACTGGAGTGGTTTGCCATTTACTTCTCCAGTTCATTTGACAGATGAGGAAACTGAGGCAAACAGGGTTAAATGACTTGCCTGGGGTCCTACAGCTAGTATGTATCTGAATCCAGATTTGAACTCAGGAAGATGGGATTTCCTGGTTCCAGGACCGGCATGCTATCCACTGTATCACCTTTCTGTATTACTCATCACCCTGATAATTACATAATCTCATGTTATTATTTCAAGCACACATTTTATCTCCCTATATATGTAGTATATAGTGTAGGTTCCATGGAAATCCTCACTACCCAGCAGAAGAGACTCATCCCGCAAACTCTTAGGTGATGACATGCATAAGCCATCTCTCTAAGGGATTATATGGAAGTTCTGTGTGAGCAGTCTTGGTTTCAATGATATAGAGAACTCTGAAAAAGGAAATATCCTTTACCGATTCAGGTTGTCATCTTCAAAGTTGTTAGAGAGTTGTGTGAGAAGCAGTGTGGCAGGACAGAGAGAGCTGGTTTGGAGCCAGAGAGAGCTGGGTTTGGGTTCCACTGCAAGAGGTAATCCTGGGCTAATCGGTTAACTTTTCAACACCCTAAGCCAGGGGTGTCAAACTCAAATGGAAAAGGCCTCTAAACCATACATAAGGATCCTCCCAGGCTGTATATTGACTTAGAAAACCATGTATTAACATGATCTATATTGTATTGAATTACATTTTGTTAAATATTTTTCAATTGCATTCTAATCTGGTTTTAGCTGTTCTCAGGAGTGTTACTGGACAGTTTGCCAGTGGCCCAGTGTTTGACACTTCTATTCCAAGCAACTCTCTAATACTTTATTATGCTTCACAAAATCACTGGATACCTAGTTTAACCTTTACCTGAAAAAGAATCTCCACCTCCCCCAACCAACAAACCAACTTCTGCTAGAAGAAAGTACCACTTTTCACTTTTGGATAGCCTTGTGAAGATTATTCTTTATATATATTATATATTAATATGATATTATCATGTGTAGTTAAATCTCTATTGAGATTTTTTGGTTTTATATCTATACATTCTACCCTTTCAAGAATTATTTTCCTTAGACTAAGCCTCAGTTCATCTCTTTGCAACTTCTATCCAATCATCATAGTTCTGATTTCTAATCCTTCATCCACATGACAGAATTGCAAACACCCACAGATGGTCATCAAGCACTAGGCATACTGTTCTAGTTACTGATGATCTCTTTACAAAGATTTTATCTTATATTTGCAGTGTTGTTTGGAGGCTTTTGATGTAGGCTCTTTGACTTTGTTGATTTCTTCAGGCTGTATGTTTTGGTCTTCTTTGTCATCAAAGAAATATTCCAAAGTCTGAGTCTAAATCTGAGTCCATTTTCACTGCCTGTTCATGTTCCCAGCCAACTATTGACCCTTGAGCTTTTTGTCAGGGTATGACTGCTTGTAGAGTAGAGAGTACTTTGTCCCAAGCTTTAGACACTGCTCTGCAGTTTTCAGAGCTACATCTACTTTACCGTCTCAGCAAGCTCTGCCACACCAGCGCTCCTCCTCCCCCAAGAACCACCAACCAGGACCACAACTCAGATCTAAGCAGGAGAAAGCAAGAGAACCTGCCTCTATACCAGCAAAGCACTCCCTGCACTCCTGCAGTGATCCATCGCTTGATTCTTCCTACCATGACAGCCAGGGACTCTGGAAGCAGCCACAGCTGGAGCTCTGGAAACAGCTGCAGGAACTTCCTACTGCTGCCACCTCTGCCACCCCTGGGGTTAGGGCCAGACCACTCACACCCTAATCCAGCAGATTTTCTACTAACCTGCTCCATGGTCTTTGGGTTTTGTGGGTTGAGAAGTCTGATAACTGCAACACGGAACTGTACATCAGAAGGTTCTAGGTTATTCTCTGAAATAGCACCAATTGGTCACACAGGGTGAGCCAGTCAATGAGTTTTCCTCATCTGTGACAGAAGGAGGAGGGGAGAATATTCTATTGTCCCTTCCAGCTGGAGCATTCATTGGTTGATTCATCTTAGGTTGCTCAAAGGAATGAGCTATCCCCATGCATTTAAAGTATAATTGCTTGGACAGAAGTTTTACCTCCCTAGATATTCTCTATAACACACTTATAAAACAAGTCTCCTAATCCTGTTTTTTTTTACCCTTTCTCATACAATTATTTGTATATGTGAAGATCTCTAATAGCTATGAAATGAAGAGTAAGGCACTAAATCTTGGAAGAGACTTGATGCAAAAACCACTGGGATTAGTTTGTAGGAAAAAAACCCATTTGCTATGTTATGATCTCTTTCAGTAATCTGATGAGCTTTCTTTCCTTGTTTGTTCTTTTCCCTTAACTAAAGTGATCACCTTTTTTCATATGAGAAGGATCTCAAACTAATTAAATTAAGGATGGAGGCTGTTTATTTACATATGGTTTCCCAGAATTACAATTTCGTTTTTTTTTTGTGCAGCTACATAAAATGACAAGATTTTATTAGAAGCATATCTTTCTATTAACAATAAATTAAAACTGAAGTTTTGCCACTGAAATGCATAAGGAATATTTTGGTCTCTTTGATAAGACAGATGTTATCCTTCTGTGCAAAGCAAGTTAATATTCTCCATGACTGAAAGAAGTATTCCTAGTAAACAGAGTTCTGGACTTGAATTCAGGATGTACTGAGTACAAATCCTATCTCAGGCACCTCATAGGCTGTGTGGTCCTGGATAAGTCACTTGTCAGTTTCAAGTTTCTCATCCATAAAATGGAGACGATAATAGAACCAACTTACTGGATAGTTGTGAGAATCAAGATAATATATGTAATGTTCTTTGCCAACCTTAAAGTGCTATATGAATTATGACAGTGAAGTAGAAGAAGGAGGAGGAGGAGAAGCAGGAGAAGAAGAAGAAGTAGAAGAAGAAGAAGAAGAAGAAGAAGAAGAAGAAGAAGAAGAAGAAGAAGAAGAAGAAGAAGAAGAAGAACAAGAAGAAGAAATGTATAAGAACAAGGCTATGGTTTTCAATGGGATGTGAAGAGCAAAAAAAATCAAGAACAAAAATAAACCATCTTGCCAGAGACTGATCCATCCAAAAGAATTTTCTGCTCTAGAATACTTTAACATGATCCTGTAGAACAGATGCCAGGAAGGGTGATCTCTCCCCAAAATGGGACTTGCAGCGCCTATTATTTTCCATTAATCACAGTTATTTTGCTAGAGGATGATTTTGTTTTGCTTGTTTGGAATTGCTGTCCTTCACATTCAAGGTTGTTTTTTTTTTCCTTCTCTCTAGGATATTGCTTAGCTGAAACCCTAAACAAATCCCTTCTGGGCTATCTTGTCAAAGCTGCTTGCCCAGCTGCTATTAGTAGCAGGGTTAATGCACTATATACAGCTGTCACCCCTGTCTCTCATAGTGCCAAACAAATGGTGCTCTTGGTTTCCCCTGTTGTATGGTAGATATTTATTGCAGGGTCAAACAGAGCCCATATCAAAGATTTTCTGAGAACGCGGAGAAACCAACAAAGACCAAGATCCCCAAAAGGAGGTCATTCTCCTGGAAATGAGGAGGAATGTAGAAAAGTGTTCCAAATCACTAATAATTTAAGAGATAACAAATGAAAAGCACTCTGAAGCTCTACCTCACACCAATTAATTGAAAATCACAGTAAACATTGGAATTATTCCATGTTTGAGGGGCTGTGGGAAGACAGAACATGAAGACACTGTTGGTAGTACTAGAAATTTTTCCATCTGCTCTGGAGAAGAATTTGGAATAATGCAGGAAAGATCATTAAGCTAGTCTTTTTGGTTTAGTGGTTCCACTAATGGGCATAGAATCCAAAGCAGTCAATGACAGAAAGGAAAGTCATCATATAGAAAGTGCACCAAAGGTTATGGAAGGCTAAAATTATGCTAAGGCTTTTGCAACACCTACATGACAGCATATATACAGAATCACTTTGTGTGGTGGCAAAAAAATTCAGAAATAAAATGGATGCCAATCAGTGGGGGAAAAGTCAACAAATTGTGACATACAAGGATAGTAAAACCATCGTATTGTAAGGAAGGTCAGATATAAGGACTTCACCAAAACATGAGAAGACAAATATCTGTGACCAATCAAGAAAAGCTGGGCATCACTGATGTAGCAGGTAGAATTGGAACCAACTTGGAGGGATGCTAGAGATCCTGAGAGACAAAGATGAAGCAAGAAGAAGCCTGTACCAGACTGGATCCAGCATGAGAGGACCTGGGTTCAAATACTGCCCTAGTGTTTAGTGCCTTTGTGACCTTGGACAGATCACTTCACCTTCCTGGGCTTCATTTTCCTCCTCTACAAAATGAAGGGGTTAGTGGCGGATCAGAGCAGGAGTGCAACAGCCTGCTGAAGATCTAAGCCCAGTCTGGACTGGGGGTCCTTGGGGAAGGAGGAGTGCGGCTCTGACAGAACTGGCACCTCCCCCCCAAACGTAGAACATAGAACTCGTAAGTCTACAAGCAGTCATACCCCACTGAAAAACTCAAGGGTCAAGTCAGTTGGTTGGGAATATGGCCAGGCAGCGAAAACGCACCCAGATTCAGTCTCAGACTTTGGATTCTTTCTTTGGTGACAAAGAAGACCAAAACATACAGCCTAAAGAAGACAACAAAGTCATAGAGCCTACAACCAAAGCCTCCAAGAAAAACATGAACTGGCCCCAGGCCATAGAAGAACTCAAAAAGGATTTGGAAAAGCAAGTTAGAGAAGTAGAGGAAAAGTTGGGAAGAGAAATGAGAAGGATGCGAGAAAACCATGAAAAACAAGTCAATGACTTGCTAAAGGAGACCCCAAAAAATACTGAAAAATACACTGAAGAAAACAACACCTTAAAAAACAGACTAACTCAAATGGCAAAAGAGCTCCAAAAAGCCAATGAGGAGAAGAATGCCTTGAAAGGCAGAATTAGCCAAATGGAAAAGGAGGTCCAAAAGACCACTGAAGAAAATACTACTTTAAAAATTAGATTGGAGCAAGTGGAAGCTAGTGACTTTATGAGAAATCAGGATATTATAAAACAGAACCAGAGGAATGAAAAAATGGAACACAATGTGAAATATCTCCTTGGAAAAACCACTGACCTGGAAAATAGATCCAGGAGAGATAATTTAAAAATTATTGGACTACCTGAAAGCCATGATCAAAAAAAAGAGCCTAGATACCATCTTTCAGGAAATTATCAAGGAGAACTGCCCTGATATTCTAGAGCCACAGGGCAAAATAGAAATTGAAAGAATCCATCGATCGCCTCCTCAAACAGATCCCAAAAAGAAATCTCCTAGGAATATTGTTGCCAAATTCCAGAGCTCCCAGATCAAGGAGAAAATACTGCAAGCAGCCAGAAAGAAACAATTTGAGTATTGTGGAAACCCAATCAGAATAACCCAAGATCTGGCAGCTTCTACATTAAGAGATCGAAGGGCTTGGAATGCGATATTCCGGAGGTCAATGGAGTTAGGATTAAAACCTAGAATCACCTACCCAGCAAAACTGAGTATCATGTTCCAAGGCAAAATATGGATTTTCAATAAAATGGAGGACTTTCAAGCTTTCTCAGTGAAAAGACCAGAACTGAATAGAAAATTTGACTTTCAAACACAAGAATCAAGAGAAGCATGAAAAGGTAATCAAGAAACAGAAATTGCAAGGGACTTACTAAAGTGGAACTGTTTTGTTTACATTCCTACATGGAAAGATGATGAATATGATTCATGAGATCTCAGTATTAGGGTAGTTGAAGGGAATATGCATGTATATATATATATATATATATGTATATGTATATATATATGTATGTATGCATGTATATATATATGTTTATGTATATATATAAGTGAATGTGTATGTATGTATATATCTATGTGTATGTGTATGTATGTGTATATGTATATATATATATGTGTTTATATATATATAGATATATATATATATGTAAAAGAGAGAGAGCAGACACAGGGTGAGTTGAAGATGAAGGGAAGATATCTAAAAGAAATAAAATGAAATTAAGGGATGAGAGAGTAACATACTGAGAGAGGGAGATAGGGAGAGATAGAATGGGGTGGATTATCTCGCATAAAGGTGGCAAGAGGAAGCAGTTCTATGGGAGGAGGGGAGAGGGCAGGTGAGGGGGGAATGAGTGAACCTTGCTCTCATCAGATTTGGCCTGAGGGGGAATACCATACATACTCAGTTGGGTGTCTTACCCCACAGGAAAGAAGAGGGAGGAAGATAAAAAAAAAAATAAAAGACGGGGGGATGATGGAGGGGAGGGCAGATGGGGGTGGAGGTAATCAAAAACAAACACTTTGGAAAGGTGACAGGGTCAAGGGATAAAATTCAATAAAGCGGGATGGGTTGGGAAGGAGCAAAATGTAGTTAGCCTTTCACAACATGAGTATTGTGGAAGGGTTATACATAATAATACATGTGTGGCCTAGGTTGAATTGCTCAACTTCTTAGGGAGGGTGGGTGGGAAGGGAAGAGGGAAGAGAATTTGGAACTCAAAGTTTTAAAATCAGATGTTCAAAAACAAAAAAAAGTTTTTGTATGCAACTAAAAAATAAGATACACAGGCAATGGGGCGTAGAAATTTATCTTGCCCTACAAGAAAGGAAGGGAAAAGGGGATGAGAGGGGAGGGGGGTGATAGAGGGGAGGGCTGACTGGGGAACAGGGCAACCAGAATATAAGCCATCTTGGAGTGGGGGGGAGGGTAGAAATGGGGAGAAAATTTGTAATTCAAAATGTTGTGAAAATCAGTGCTGAAAACCAAATATGTTAAATAAATAAAAAAAAAAAATGAAGGGGTTATACTAGATGGCCTCCAAGGCCTCTCCCAGCTCTACATCTATGTCCTATCATACGCACAATATTATAAGCATATTAAAAGACGAGAGAACTCTAATGGACAATCTCAATCCTGCAAAACAAACAACGAAACACATCTCCCACCTGGAGAGTTGGGAGATTTGGGATGTAGAATGTGGTACATGCTTTCCAATGCAGTCATTTGTTTCACTGGCTTTACTTGGATGCTTATTTTTTGTTGATTCATTACCAGGCAGAGTTCAGTGGCGGAAGGGGGGAAGGGGCAAATGGAAGTAGCTGTATAAAAGAGGCAACTATAACTGTTTAAGGGGGACAAATGAAGAAGAGTTCTCTGAATTCTTAAGAAATGCTAAAGATGATACGAAGTCATGGTCTGGGGATTACAACACAAATGAGGGATTGATTCTCTTACGTTATGTGATGCAATTTGTAATTTGATATTTCCCTGGACTGTTAATGGAAAAAGGGGAGGAGATCTGGATAGTTTGGTCCATCTCTGAAAGCTCTGGGGTGGCTCTGATCCCCACCACCTCAGTTTATTGTCAGTTATAGCATGCCATAGCCTAAAACAGATAGTAAAAGACCCTATTGGCCATCACAAAATTGAAAA